>NC_087090.1:16047051-16347279 GCF_963855985.1 Ostrinia nubilalis
AATAGGTTCGAGCACATCGCTGTCAGTGTGAAGCAGGATTTGGATGTGGTGGCTGTTGCTAAGAGGTGAGTTGAACTCCATGCTTCGTTATCATCATCATTTCAGCCATAGGACGTCCACAACTTGCTTTCTTTGTTGCCCGGTTGGTAGCGGCCTGCGTCCAGCGCCTTTCCTGCTGCCTTTATGATGTCGTCGTTCCACCTTATGGGTGGACGTCCCACGCTGCGTTTTCCGGTACGCGGCCTCCACTCTATGCTTATTAGATTAGAATTTAATTTGCGTTGTATGCTGAGAAACTCAAAATTAGCTTGCATAAGACAGATGCCAATAGATAAGAAAATCACTCGCCATTGCGAAGCAAGACTTTGGTAAGTTGAATAGCTCTATGGGTGCTAAGTAAGGCCCAATCACCATGGACGATGAAGACGTCCTTTCCAGGCTCCACAACCAGCTCACGGCGCAGCTCAAGCTGTGCCTGTCCAATAGGGACCATAACAAGGCCATGGGACACATAGCGGAGGCGAATAGGTTCGAGCACATCGCTGTCAGTGTGAAGCAGGATTTGGATGTGGTGGCTGTTGCTAAGAGGTGAGTTGAACTCTATGCTTATTAGATTAGAGTCTAATTTGCTTTGTATATCAGATGAAAACTTAGACTGCAGACTACAGACTTAGTCGGACGATAGTTTGGTCGGTTTAAAATTTCTATGAAGGATCGGCCGATACCAAATCGGTATAATGTGCGCACTGTGGGCTGAGTGTAAGTTTACATCAAAAATGACATTAAATGTATGACGGAATGTGCAGCGCCCCTAGCGGGAAACGTTCAAAAACTAAAATTTTCATACAGTTCATACATACATCACTAGTGAGCGCGTTTGATGTAAACTCACACTCAGCCCACAGTAGGCCCTCTGCATGCATACATGTTTATGCTGATTAAAATCCCGACCTTAATATCGGCCGACTAAAAGTCTATAGTTGCCGGGTGTCTTATTTTTTTCTTATGTAATGGGGACTATAATAAGCTAAGGGACCAAAGGGTTAATAGAGTTAAATATTAGTCATCAGTGTGAAGCAAGTTAGGTGAATAATTCTTTGGCTACTAGGTTAGAAACTTTACATTGTATGCTTCATGCAATCTTACGTCACAGCTAAAGTTGTGTGTAGTTGCGAATAATAACACTATTCGTTTTGGAATAGAGTCGAAAATTGCTTGAAAAGTCAAAGAATTACATTATTTTTTTCAATTCATTTCAGTCTAGGCCAAAACCCGCCAAAATTCCACTACGAGTCGCGGCAGTTTTCCATCGTGCAATGCAACACAGACATTAACGAGAACGAGTTAGAGTTGACAATCGTCCGCGGCATCGCCTATAACGTGCCCAACCCGAAAGAAATTGACACGTACGTCAAGTTTGAGTTCCCGTTTCCACAGGTATGTAAAGATTTCTACATTTATTAGAAAATAGTAGTGATGGGCCGACTATGGTCTTTGCCGACTAACCGACTAGCCGACTAATCGGTTTTCAAATTGCCGATTAGTCGGCCGACTAGTCGGCAATGCCGATCATTCTAATACCTACTTGTCCGAAGAATAATATCTAGATTTATCAAAGAAATAAGAATATCTAGATTTCTAAAGAGATAAATATAACTTCTTGAGAAATGAGATTTCATTAATTATGAGAAAAAATAAAAAGCAACATTACAATCACCTACCAGTACCTAAGGTAGATGTCATAATTTTCGACGGCGGAGGGGTCAGAGGAGGTGACAATATGATCGCCTCCTGCTGGGCCAGGATGCACGCCGTGATATTATTCTTACTTATCGACGTCAAAATGTATGGGCAAATTGCGCTTATCGCGGCACGCATCCTAGGCCCACTGATTCCTCTCCACACTCCACGGTGATAGTCAGAAGCTGGGGGCGTACATAGCACGGACTACCACCACCGTCGGATAGGCAATTGCTGGCACAGACTGTGATAGTTGATGGCTTTGTCCGGATTCCCATAGTTCTTCACACTAAGGCGATCGACGGAGCTCAGGGGTTATTTATGTGGGTATTCCTCATCCTTCCGATCAGAGGAGCCCCACAATCTACCACTTCCCTGCAGGATAGGTATGCAATTCCATGCATTTTTTCCCCGAAAAAAAGTGCCATAATTTTTATATGGACATTGGACAAATTACATAAACTTTACACATTTTTGACGATTTCCTGGTAATTTTAACTAATCTTAACATTGTATGAATTTAGACTGATTGCCAAAATTTTAAATCAGGTGAAACCACTTTTTACTGATTGCATTGATTTGCAGTCAAAAATGGTTTAGATAAACGCCCTTGGTCTACCTCATAATCATCTTGGTAATTATGAGTTTTATTTCATTCACATTTTTAATTTGTAATGCGCCGATTATAATCGGCAGATTTTGCCGAATAGTCGTCACTAGTCGGCCGACTACAAATGATGCCGAATAGTCGGCTTTCCCGACTAGTCGGCGACTAGTCGGCCCATCTCTAGAAAATAGCTTAATTTTGGGACTTTGCCCCATATTTTGCCATTGTTAGAACCGTTTCCGTAGGTAGGTTAGAACAGTAGCTCGGCTAGTAAAAGGTCGTGGTTTCAAGTCCCGTCTGAGGCATTTTCAAATCGCGTTCATTGTGCATTATAAATAAAAAAATTGAGGTGGAGTCTTTTTATCAAATCTTTATGCAATCATGTTTGTATCATTTAAAAAATATGGTGTATGCTGCATGAATAAATGGATCCTATTCTATTAGAATTATGGCCCGAAGATCTGGTCAAGATCGCGAGAAGCACTTGGATGCGGGAAGCGCAGTCTTTTAGTCTTTCATAACTTCCTTTGGTTGAAACGATTCTGTTCTATTAAAAACCCTTAATATCATCATCATCTCAGCCATAGAACGTCCACTGCTGAACATAGGCCTCCCCCAATGCTTTCCATGTTGCCTAGTTGTTACGCCCTGCGCCTTCCTGCTACCTTTACGATGTCGTCGGTCCACCTTGTGGGTGGACGTCCCACGTGGTAAAACTGCGCTCGTCAACCCGCCTGTCAAGCGTGGCGAGTATGGGAAAAGACAATGCCGGAAATTGGCGTCTTTTTTTTTCGCGCAAAAAAAAAAAACAAAGTTGGGTCGATGGCCGCGCGAAAAAAAAAAAGACGCCACTTTCCATACAAAATCTGGCATTGCCATTTTCCCCATAATGGAAAATACCCTTAATAACTACAGCTTAGTAAAAGCCTTAGAATACCATGTTTATTTTTCAGGACGCGCCCGTATCAGACCGCACAGCGCTAGTCAAAGATACCAACAGTCCTGAATACAACGCTCGCTTCTCGCTAGCGATCCAACGCGGTGCGCGCCCTTGCTTACGAGTGTTCAAGCGACACGCCATCAAGCTTGAAGTCTACTCGAGAGGGTGAGTTCCATAGCTTAAAGTCCCTGGTTAAGCAAAAAATCATGTAAGAAGCTTCTTATGAGCAAAAACCTGACTTATAGCGCTTTTAGGCGACTATAGCACCGCGATAAACGCGCGACAGACGCGCTGCCGATTAATTTCATACTAAAGTCTGTTCGCCGAGAGTTGATAAAAAAAATTAAATATCAGAGGTTCTATACTCATTATAAATTGCGGCCCGCTAATTATTTTTGTCGATATAATGACAAAGTTGGTAGATTATTTGGCCTGGCCTTTTTTTTTTGGCCTGGATTCTCGGCTCGGTTACAATTTAATTTTGGACTACCATTTATAAGAATTTTCTAAAAATACCAATTATCTACCAAAATCTACTAAACGATTTCACACTACTAAATCATCGTTCGCTTTGCCTCAAATCTACCAAAAAAGTAGAAATCTACTAAAAGTGGTCACGCTGTGGCCGCCGCCGGCCGCGGCCGGGGCGCTTGACGACGGCTGCGTGGCTCGTACCATGGTACTCAGTGCGCGTTGTGACAAACGACGCCCGCCATAGAGAATGCGATAATTAAGCGACAGTCGCTATTGCAAGACATTTCATAATATTTATCAATTCTCGGCGAACAGACTTTAGGTATGTGACAGCGGATGAATGCCTTCACATTATAAAAACGCCGCTGCAGCGCTCTTACAGGGCAGATATTATGTAGCCTAGACTGCATCTCACTTAACACCAGGTGCGATGACGGTCAAATACCTGCCTTGTTATGCATTAAAAAACCGTTAGAACAACACGCAGTGTCACATAATATGAGTTGCTATGAACGCGTGTCATTCAGCTATTTCCATACTAAGCGAAATCGGACTGGAAAGTTTATGTTTCCAGTCCGATTTCATCACTTGTTTTACATAAGTTGTATAGTTTATTTATGAATATAATTTATATTTTTTTAAATTGATGTATGTTTGCGGGGGGCCTTTGTCCAGCAGTGGACGTGTACCATACAAAACTTCCTTATTGTAACAGGAGCTTGGACGCTTAAAAACTAATATTTTCAATTAATGCTTGTGCTTGTTAATTTTTAATTCTACGAATTTCTAAACCAACAAGTAAATAAGTAGACAGATTTAGTTTTAGTAACCCTTTGTTTACCTTAGTTGATTGGATATGAATTATTTATTTGGTGTATTTATAACGCTTTTTTGGCAATGATACTCATCATTCATATATGTATTCGGCTACATCACTACATGGTATTCATCTGTACATTATGTGTGGTAGATTAAGAAGGTAGATCTACATGCCAGTATAAATTCATTTTGCGGGTGTTGCCAGCATAATTCCATATTGCTGGTGTTGCCAGTATAATTTAATTTTGCGGGTGTTGCCAGTATAATTCCATATCGCTGGTGTTGCCAGTATAATTTCATTTTACGGGTGTTGCCAGTATAATTCCATATCGCTGGTGTTGCCAGTATAATTCCATATTGCAGGTGTTCTCAGTGTAGAGCCATATTACTTGGCGTAGCCATGCAGATCCTTATTCCTTGCATTGCCAGAAATTCTTCCATATTTGCACCTCCATCCTACCTATGTGTAGTGCACGTATTTAGCTACCATACTACATTACACTACACTACAGTACACTACACATAGAATAGGAGCAGCGGCAGCGCTTCCCTGTGTGTAATGTAGTAGTTATGTTATCTGTAAGTTAACTAACACGCTGTCATGTTGTAGCGGCAGCGCTTCTATTACCATCTTAAACCCATATTGTATATACTCTTAATGCTTGTATCTTCAATCTTCATTCTAAGTCCTTGTGTGGTGTGTGGTGTGTAGTGTAGTGTGGTAGTCCAGTAGTTAAGTAACCGCGCACTTCAGTTGCGGGCTGGCGTGTTGCAACGGGAACGCTTACATTACCAGCATATACCCATATTCCTTGCATCAAACGTTTTGCCCATTGGACGATGAGGACGGCCAATGGGCCATCTGGGACTCTCCCGGCCCGCGAGGCTTACCCACTAAAACCTGACTGTGTCCTCCGGGGCCAATGAAACTAAGCAATGAGTCATTGTCCTAAAATTGCCGTACGCTAACGCTATGTCTTTACCAGTGTATGCCGCCACAGTCTCATATTGGTAATAGTCCCGTTGTTCTTCGTACTAAGCTAAATATACTTGTGTCGCGAGTGAGCTCACCACAATAGTCGAGCGGCGGCGGGGATCGGACCCGTTCCCCGGATCACGAGTCAGCCAGTCCGACCCCTTCACCGTTCGGCTATCGTGGCTGCTTGCTGTACATTGCTTGCATGTCCATCCTATGTCCCTATGTGGTGTAGCGTGGTAGCCTAGTAGTAAGTCCTCCGGGGCCAATAAAACCAAGCAATGAGTCATTGTCCTAAAATTGGCGTCTTTACCAATATATTAAGAGGGAGCCACAGTCTCATATTGCTTGCTTCCTATGTCCATGTGTGGTGTAGCGTGGTAGCCTAGTAGTAAGTCCCCGCGCACGTTAGCTGCGCGCTGGCGTGCGCTGACGCGCTGTGGTGTTGCAGCGGCAGCGGTTGAATTATCGGCATACGCCAATACTTGCATAGCCCACATGCTACTCTTAGCATTGGCGATCGGCCAATTTGTCGCTTTTTAGAAGCTGAATGCAGCGACCACTCATTCCACACCGCAAACTTAAACGTCAAACGCGGCAATTGAGTCGCTTTTTAGACAGCCACGAACAGTGACCAGTCGACAGTGACCGAACGCATGAAGTTGCGAAATCGCGATGTTGCATCAATGCAGTCGCAAAATCGCCGGTCGTGCTAAAAGTAGCATGTATGTGCCTTGGCCCTTTAATCCATTGCTTGCATGTCCATCCTATGTCCCTATGTGGTATGTGTGGTGTAGTTTATTAGTTAAGTCCCGGCGCACGTTAGGTGCGCGCTGGCGTGCGCTGACGCGCTGTGGTGTTGCAGCGGCTGGTTCCGGAGCGACGCGCTGCTGGGCTCAGCTACCGTGAAGCTAGCGCCGATTTTCTATCTCTTGTTGCTCTATGTATAAATGGGCAAATATTTTTCAAGATGATTATGGCAAATAATAAGAAAAATATCTGCTCATTGTACACAGCAGCACGCGACAGGCTCAAAATTGAGGATTTAAAAAAACATGAAAACAAAAGTCGAGTCTGAAATAGTGATTTAAAAAATTGTGATGGCCTTTTATTAGTCTATCATCTCGTTAAGTTTGGCACGCTCTTTACGGAACACTCTGTGTAAATAGGCCGCCACAGTCCCATATTGCTTGCATCCTATGTCCCTGTGTGGTATGTGGTGTATAGTGTAGTGTGGTAGTTAAGTCCCCGTCAGTCTTACATTGCTTGCATCTCCATCATATGTCTATGTGTGGTGTAGCGTGGTAGCCTAGTAGTAAGTCCCGGCGCACGTTAGCTGCGCGCTGGCGTGCGCTGACGTGCTGTAATGTTGCAGCGGTAGCGCTTATATTACCTTCAAAAACCCTTAATGCTTGCATCTCCAACCTCTATCCTATGTCCATGTGTGGTATGTGATGTGGTGTAGCGTGGTAGCCTATAGTCTGGTCTGTGAGCACGTAGAATTTTGTCCAATGACCCGAAGCTACCCATCCTTATCGCTCGCGCGTAATTATATTGCTGTCGCGACTGTGCGACGGGCGCTTGCAGTGAGTGTGCGAGCGCGACAGCAACATAATTACGCGCGAGCGATAAGGATGGGTGGCTAGGGGTCATTGGACAAAATCCTACGTGCTCACGGACCAGGCTTTAGTGTGGTAGTTAAGTCCCCGTCAGTCTTACATTGCTTGCATCTCCATCCTATGTCCCTGTGTGGTGTAGCGTGGTAGCCTAGTAGTAAGTCCCGGCGCACTCCAGCTGCGCGCATCTCTCTATATCTCTATGGTTGCCACAGTTCCATATTGCTTGCATCCTATGTCCCTGTGTGGTATAGTTAAGTCCCCGTCAGTCTTACATTGCTTGCATCTCCATCATATGTCTATGTGTGGTGTAGCGTGGTAGCCTAGTAGTAAGTCCCGGCGCACGTTAGCTGCGCGCTGGCGTGCGCTGACGCGCTGTGGTGTTGCAGCGGCTGGTTCCGGAGCGACGCGCTGCTGGGGCCAGCTGCTGTAAGCTGGCTATCTCTTGTTGCTCTATGTATAAATAGACAAATATTTTTCAAGATGATCATGAAGAAAAATAAGAAAAATATCTGCTCATTGTATACACTGCAGCAAAAGGAGGAACACTCTGTATAAATAGGCCGCCACAGTCACAGTCCCATATTGCTTGCATCCTATGTCCCTGTGTGGTATGTGGTGTATAGTGTGGTAGTTAAGTCTCCGCGCATTCCAGCTGCGGGCTGGCGTGCGCTGACGCGCTTTCACGTTTACATTACCAGCATAGACCCATATTCCTTGCATCCTACGGAGGACGGCCAATAGACTATCTGGGACTCTCCTCGTCAGAAGGGCGAAACCTATCCGCTAAAACCCGACGGTGTTCTCGGAGGCCAATGAAATTGAACCGCGAGTTATTGTCCTAAAATTGGCGTACGCTAAGGCCATATCTTTGCTAGTATACAAATAGGTCGCCGCAGTCCCATCGCTTGCATGACCATTATTGACCATCCTATGTCCCTGTGTGGTGTAGCGTGGTAGCCTAGTAGTAAGTCCCGGCGCACGTTAGCTGCGCGCTGGCGTGCGCTGACGCGCTGTGGTGTTGCAGCAGTAAACGCTTACATTACCAGCATAGATCTATATTCCTTGCATCTCCATTCTTTTTTTTTCGGGAGCATTCCCACTGCCCGATGAGGACGGCCAATGGGCTATGACTCTCCCCGCCAGAAGGCGAGGCTTACCCACTAAAAAATGACTGTGTCCTCCGGGGCCAATGAAACTAAGAAATGTGTCATTGTTCTAAAATTGGCGTACGCTAACGCCATGTCTTTACCAGTATATTAATGGGTAGCCACCACAGATCACAGAAACTAAAGGGAGATGTGGTAGCCACAGTCCCATATTGCTTGCTTCCTATGTCCCTGTGTGGTATGTGGTGTGGTGTAGCGTGGTAGCCTAGTAGTAAGTCCCGGCGCACGTTAGCTGCGCGCTGGCGTGCGCTGACGCGCTGTGGGGTGTTGCAGCGGCAGCGGTTCAATTATCGGCATACACCAATACTTGCAAACCCCACATGCTACTCTTAGCATTGGCGATCGGCCTATTTGTCGCTTTTTAGAAGCTGAATGCAGCGACCACTCATTCCACACCGCAAACTTAAACGTCAAACGCGGCAATTGAGTCGCTTTTTAGACAGCCACAAACAGTGACCAGTCGACAGTGACCGAACGCATGAAGTTGCGAAATCGCGATGTTGCATCAATGCAGTCGCTAAATCGCCTGTCGTGCTAAAAGTAGCATGTATGTGCCTTGGTCCTTCGATCCATTGCTTGCATGTCTATCCTAAGTTTCCTGTGTGGTATGTGTGGTGTAGTTTATTAGTAAGTCCCGGTGCACGTTAGCTGCGGGCTGGCGTGCGCTGACGCGCTGTGGTGTTGCAGCGGCTGGTTCCGGAGCGACGCGCTGCTGGGCTCGGCTGCTGTAAAGCTGGCTATCTCTTGTTGCTCTATGTATAAATAGACAAATATTTTTCAAGATGATTATGAAGAAGAATAAGGAAAATATCTGCTCATTGTATACACAGCAGCAAAAGGAGGAACACTCTGTATAAATAGGCCGCCACAGTCACAGTCCCATATTGCTTGCATCCTAAGTCCCTGTGTGGTATGTGGTGTATAGTGTGGTAGTTAAGTCTCCGCGCATTCCAGCTGCGGGCTGGCGTGCGCTGACGCGCTGTCACGCTTACATTACCAGCATAGACCCATATTCCTTGCATCCTACGGAGGACGGCCAATAGACTATCTGGGACTCTCCTCGTCAGAAGGGCGAAACCTATACGCTTAAACCCGTCGGTGTCCTCAGAGGCCAATGAAATTGAGCCGCGAGTTATTGTCCTAAAATTGGTGTGCGCTAACGCGATGTCTTAACTAGTATACAAATAGGTCGCCACAGCTTGCATGACCATTATTGACCATCCTATGTCCCTGTGTGCTATGTGGTGTGGTGTAGCGTGGTAGCCTAGTAGTAAGTCCCCGCGCACTCCAGCTGCGGGCTGGCGTGTGTTGACGCGCTGTGGTGTTGCAGCGGCAGCGGTTGAATTATCGGCATACACCAATACTTGCATAGCCCACATGCTACTCTTAGCATTGGCGATCGGCCTATTTGTCGCTTTTTAGAAGCTGAATGCAGCGACCACTCATTCCATACCGCAAACTTAAACGTCAAACGCGGCAATTGAGTCGCTTTTTAGACAGCCACAAACAGTGACCAGTCGACAGTGACCGAACGCATGAAGTTGCAAAATCGCGATGTTGCATCAATGCATAAAGTAGCATGTATGTGCCTTGGCCCTTCGATCCATTGCTTGCATGTCCATCCTATGTCCCTATGTGGTATGTGTGGTGTAGTTTATTAGTTAAGTCCCGGCGCACGTTAGCTGCGGGCTGGCGTGCGCTGACGCGCTGTGGTGTTGCAGTGTCCTCCGAGGCCAATAAAACCAAGAAATGAGTCATTGTCCTAAAATTGGCGTCTTTACCAATATATTAAGAGGGAGCCACAGTCCCATATTGCTTGCTTCCTATGTCCCTGTATGGTATGTGGTGTGGTGTAGCGTGGTAGCCTAAAGCCTGGTCCGTGAGCACGTAGAATTTTGTCCAATGACCCCAAGCTACCCATCCTTATCGCTCGCGCGTAATTATATTGCTGTCGCGACTGTGGGATGGGCGGCCGCAGTGAGTGTACGAGCGCGACAGCAACATAATTACGCGCGAGCGATAAGGATGAGTGGCTAGGGGTCATTGGACAAAATTCTACGTGCTCACGGACCAGGTTTTAGTGTGGTAGTTAAGTCCCCGTCAGTCTTATATTGCTTGCTTGTCCATCCTATGTCCCTATGTGGTATGTGTGGTGTAGTTTATTAGTTAAGTCCCGGCGCACGTTAGGTGCGCGCTGGCGTGCGCTGACGCGCTGTGGTGTTGCAGCGGCTGGTTCCGGAGCGACGCGCTGCTGGGGCCAGCTGCTGTAAAGCAGGCTATCTCTTGTTGCTCTATGAATAAATGGGCAAATATTTTTCAAGATGATTATGGCAAATAATAAGAAAAATATCTGCTCATTGTACACACAGCAAGAGAAAGGCTCAAAAAGGAGGATTAAAAAAAAAACATGAAAAAGAATCGAATCCGAAATAGTGATTTAAAAAATTGTGATGGCCTTTTATTAGTCTATCATCTCGTTAAGTTTGGCACGCTCCTTACGGAACTCTGTATAAATAGGCCGCCACAGTCCCATATTGCTTGCATCCTATGTCCCTGTGTGGTATGTGGTGTATACTGTCGTCGTCGTTTCAGCCGAAAGACGTCTACTGCTGGACAAAGGCCTCCCCCAAGGATTTCCACAAAGACCGGTCCTGCGCTGCTTGCATCCAGGTACTTCCCGCGACCTTCACCAGATCGTCGGTCCACCTAGTGCGAGGCCTGCCCACGCTACGTACACCATCACTGGCAACACACACTGGTCAAATACTTTTGACTTGAGACACTTGAGAGTATAGTGTAGTGTGGTAGTTAAGTCCCCGTCAGTCTTATATTGCTTGCATGTCCATTGTCCATCCTATGTCCCTGTGTGGTGTAGTGTGGTAGCTAAGTCCCCGCGCATCTCCAACCTCTATCCTATGTCCCTGTGTGGTGTAGCGTGGTAGCCTAGTAGTAAGTCCCGGCGCACGTTAGCTGCGGGCTGGCGTGCGCTGACGCGCTGTGGTGTTGCAGCGGCAGCGGTTGAATTATCGGCATACACCAATACTTGCATAGCCCACATGCTACTCTTAGCATTGGCGATCGGCCAATTTGTCGCTTTTTAGAAGCTGAATGCAGCGACCACTCATTCCATACCGCAAACTTAAACGTCAAACGCGGCAATTGAGTCGCTTTTTAGACAGCCACAAACAGTGACCAGTCGACAGTGTCTCACTCAGTTAGCTGTCCGCTGGCGTGCGCTGACGCGCTGTGGTGTTGCAGCGGCTGGTTCCGGAGCGACGCGCTGCTGGGCCCAGCTGCTGTAAAGCTGGCTATCTCTTGTTGCTCTAGTATAAATAGACAAATATTTTTCAAGAGGATTATGAAGAAGAATAAGAAAAATATCTGCTCATTGTACACAGCAGCACGCGACAGGCTAAAATTGAGGATTTAAAAAAACATGAAAATAAAAGTCGAATCCGAAATGGTGATGCTTTAAAAAACTGGCCTTTCATAAGTCATCATTATGTCCTTTATCTCCTCTATCAAGTTTGGCACGCTCTTTACGGAACACCCAGTATAAATAGGCCGCCGCATAAGCAGTTCCATATTGCTTGCATCCTATGTCCCTGTGTGGTATGTGGTGTAGCGTGGTAGCCTAGTAGTAAGTCCCGGCGCGAAATAGTGATTTAAAAAATTGTGATTGCCTTTTATTAGTCTATCATCTCGTTAAGTTTGGCATAGGCCGCCACAGTCCCATATTGCTTGCATCCTATGTCCATGTGTGGTATGTGATGTGGTGTAGCGTGGTAGCCTATAGTCTGGTCTGTGAGCACGTAGAATTTTGTCCAATGACCCGAAGCTACCCATCCTTATCGCTCGCGCGTAATTATATTGCTGTCGCGACTGTGGGATGGGCGGCCGCAGTGAGTGTGCGAGCGCGACAGCAACATTACGCGCGAGCGATAAGGATGGGTAGCTTGGGGTCATTGGACAAAATTCTACGTGCTCACGGACCAGGCTTTAGTGTGGAAGTAAAGTTCCCGTCAGTCTTACATTGCTTGCTTGTCCATCCTATGTCCCTGTGTGATGTAGCGTGGTAGCCTAGTAGTAAGTCCCGGCGCACGTTAGCTGTCCGCTAGCGTGCGCTGACGCGCTGTGGTGTTGCAGCGGCTGGTTCCGGAGCGACGCGCTGCTGGGCTCGGCTACCGTGAAGCTGGCACCGTTGGAGACGCAGGTCACGCTGCACGAGGCTTTCCCCGTAAGTTGAAGTTCAATGAGGGCTATCGTTTTAGCGCTCACCAGTTAGCACCACTGTAGAGTAACGTCCTGTCACTTACTATAGTCTGGTCCGTGAGCACGTAGAATTTTGTCCAATGACCCCTAGCTACCCATCCTTATCGCTCGCGCATAATTATGTTGCTATCGCGCTCGCACACTCACTGCGGGTGCCAGTCGCACAGTCGCGACAGCAATATAATTACGCGCGAGCGATAAGGATGGGTAGCTAGGGGTCATTGGACAAAATTCTACGTGCTCACGGACCGGGCTTTAGTAGCGAAGACAGTGGCACCAACTGGTGAGCGCTAAAGTGGTAGGAGGACTATCGCATTTGCACTCATCAAGATGGCGCCACTGTAGAGTAAGGTCCTGTCAATCGCCAGGGGTGCCAACTGTTAAGTATAAAAACGATAGCCCTCATTATTTGTGTGTAGGCCGTTCTTAGGGCACTTATACACGTCCAAATGTAGCTGGCCTTACCACCAATTTGGGGCAACGTGTCGGGCTAGCACAAGTGGCCGAAGTAGCACAGTTAACTTACTTCCCTCATACTCTAAACTTAAAAACATTTTTGTGAAAACACCAAAGTTTAAACTTTGTAAGAGTAGGCGCACACCGTTGATTTTTCGTCGGCCGATAGTTTAGTCGGGCTGTTGATCAGTATGGGCATGTATGGGAGTGCGCACACTACGCCGATTCGATTTGGCCGATTAATCATACAATTTGAAATCGGGCACAACTATCGGCCAACTAAAAATCAACGGTGTGCGCCTACTCTAAATGGTAGGGCCGCACTTGAACGCTGCACTGCTCGTCAATTTTATTACAGTTTTAACCTTTTCTGATGCAAAAAGTCTCCACTGGTAACTTTTCACATACGATTTTAATTCATCACTTTGCCTTTATGTGTTCTTAAGACATCTTATAAAAATATAAAAAAAAAATGTTTACCTATCTCTGTTGTTTGGTACTCACAGTACAAGGTTTGCTTAATTTAGGACTAGATATCTTTGTGTAAAGCGGCCCAAGGACTTTATATTTTATTTTTATTATATTCCCAGCTGATGGACGGACGGCGGCCGGCCGGCGGCTCCATAGAAGTCAAGCTGCGTGTGCGCACACCGTTACTACAACAGCAAGTCGAGCAGAGCACGCACCGCTGGCTCGTCATAGACAACTAGGAGGTACACCTGCACTTGATAGCGATTGACTGCGTTTGATGACGTCACACAGAGTCACTGAATGGAGCAATTTGGCAATACACTGTCACTCTTGATTAGTTGAGTACTTTCAAAAACACAACCTCTGTAAAAACTTTCCATCTTAGTCTAACTACATTTTGATGATGTCACACTTAAGCACAGAATCGCGACTGGGTAGTTGACACAAATACTTCCAAGACTACTACTTTTGTAAAAACACTCCATTCTAGCCTTTGACTACGTTTAATGACGTCACACTTAGAGCAGAACCCACTGAATGGAGCTATTGGGATGTTGATACCAATAATACCAAGATGCAGCTTCTTAAAAATACACTTCATTGTAGTCTTTTGACTCCATAGAAGTCAAGCTGCGCGTGCGCACTCCGTTACTACAACAGCAAGTCGAGCAGAGCACGCACCGCTGGCTCGTCATAGACAACTAGGAGGTACACCTGCACTTGATAGCGATTGACTACGTTTGATGACGTCACACAGAGCCACTGAATGGAGCAATTTGGCAATACACTGTCACTCTTGTGTAGTTGATCCCAGTACTTTTAAAGACAACCTCTGTAAAAACCTTCCATCCTAGTCCTTGAATACATTTGATGATGTCACACTTAAGCACAGAATCGCGATTGGGTAGTTGACACAAATACTTCCAAGATACTACTTGAAAAAACACTCCATTCTAGCCTTTGACTACGTTTAATAATGTCACACTTAACGCAGAACCCACTGATTGAAGCTATTGGGATGTTGAAATAAATAATACCAAGATGCGACTCCTTGAAACACAGTCCATTGTAGTCTTTTGACTCCATAGAAGTCAAGCTGCGTGTGCGCACTCCGTTACTACAACAGCAAGTCGAGCAGAGCACGCACCGCTGGCTCGTATAGACAACTAGGCAGGTACACCTGCACTTGATAGCGATTGACTACGTTTGATGACGTCACACAGAGCCCACTGAATGGAGCAATTTGGCAATACACTGTCACTCTTGATTAGTTGATCCCAGTACTTTAAAAGACACAACCTCTGTAAAAACTTTCCATCCTAGTCCTTTACTACATTTGATGATGTCACATTAAATCACAGAACCGCGATTGGGTAGTTGACACAAATACTTCCAAGATACTACTTTAAAAAACACTCCATTCTAGCCTTTGACTAAGTTTAATGACGTCAAACAGAGCCCCCTGAATGAAGCGGGGGGTTAGTTGATACCAATAATACCAAGATGCGACTCCTTAAAAATACACTTCATTGTAGTCTTTTGACTACATAGAAGTCAAGCTGCGTGTGCGCACTCCTCGTCATAGACAACTAGGCCGCCTCATCGCAGGTATCTGCACCTAATGGCCTTTGACTTAAATGACGTCACACTTGAGAAACCGCGATTGGGTAGTTGACACCAATATTTTCAAAACACAACTTCTGTAAAACAATCCGTTATAGTATCGTCTCGTTTCAGCCAAATGACGTCCGACGGAATTTCAATTAAAATTAGATTTTTAGATTAGAAGCTTTGAAATCGACTAAATTTCAGTCAAAAATATTTACTTTACCTCTCATAACATACTTTGTAAATTATAATTAAGCTTAAGCATGATATTTTATGATATTGTCATTTGTCAAACTTTGATTTGTAATTTTAGTCTCAGTAGTAAGTTAAAAAGAGGCGCAAAATGGATAACACCAGTGTTGTGAATGAAAAAGGAAGACAGTAATTTAGTTGTAATCAGTTTATAGTCTCTGAGATTGGTCCTAGTTGTAACATTTTCATTAATTTTGGAGAGGAAGCCTAGCTGGTTGCAAGATTGGGAAAAGGGAATCATCATTTTCATTCGATTTTAAGAAACATTAAATAATATTCGAAACAATTATGTAATCATCATATTAAGCGTATTATTTGAGTGTGTATTATGTGTAAAGAAATCTCATTTTTTACAATAATAGGTATTATTGTATTGTCCATAAAATTACATCTATCTATCTAACTATTAATGAGATACATGTTTTAAATTGCTTGCATTTAGATCAAGGCATAGCCTATCCTATAAAAAAAACTAATTATCGACATTCATTTATAAATAATATTCTTTTGTAAATTGATAAACGAAACGGCTCAAAAAATACAAAATTACTTCACGTAAAATTATGTATTAATTTATTATGAACTTTATGTACAGGCAGCGGCAAATAGTTTGTGACACCCAAAGAAGCCAAAGAGTTCGCAACACGTCTTTGTTTATTTGGAAAAAGGTTGTGTCATCAACTTTTTGGCCACTTTGGGTGTTACGAACTATTTGACGCTGACCGTACAGTCAGAGTAAATACAAATGAGTAGGTCATCTTCATAGAAACGCCCGAGCGCGGTTTGTATGTGAGCGCGCCAATACGTATGACACACACTGACAAAATTTAGCGTTGATTAGCGGTGACTTGCCCCGAATTTTGTCAGAGTGTGCGTGCGCGCCGCATACGTATTGGCGCGCGCTCACATACAAACTGCGCTCGGTGCGTTTCTATGAAGATGACCTACTCATTTGTATTTACTCTGGTACAGTTGTCAGCGCATCAGACTATCCATTTTTGTTGCAAAATAGCTCTTATTCTAACGGCAATAAGATGCCATATTGCTTGATGTGCTGTCGCTGTACATTTTATCACCCAGACTATCGCTTATGAAGTGCCTATGGTAACTGTAATTATTTTATTACTATGTAATTAGATTTGTATAATACTTGTTACTATTGTATGATATTGTGAATTATTATTAGCATAATAAATGTATCATTTTAATTAATGGTTATTTTTAATTATACCTACGCATGTTTTGACCAAGTTATCTCGTATTTTAAGAAACATTTTTGTGCTACTGCAAATTATTTCCACCTTCCTTGGGTATCATAAACTTTTTCTATGACAAACAAGTAACGTGCCGAAAATTAACATTGTTATATTTATTTTACACAATACCTGTGGTGGCAGCACGGTCGAAGTGACATTGATTAAATCACCCGGTATTTAATAAAGTTAAATGCGCACATCGCTGAATGCGACTCTCTTGCACATCTTCCCGCGTTCGCCCCGTACGTACCAAAGCGTCGATGTGACGTAATAGCTGCCAGGTGCGCAGTTAACTTAAACTTGACCGGGTTGTAGTTGTCTAACACTAAACCGTCCCAGATCCCAGTTATGACATTGACAGGAGGGCGCTACTATCAATATGTTACAGAATCGTTCAACTATACCTGTGGGTCTAGACAAAGTGCAAATTATAATCGCAAACCAGTCGAAAAGTGGTCGAAAAGCCCCTTTTTTGTATGGAGTTTTGACGGATTCGATTTTCGATTCGATCAAAAAGTGCGTTTTGACTAGACCCACTGAACCACTCTGTAAAATACAGTGTTTCATTCTGAAATTATTTTGAAAAAAAAATGTGCAACCATAAAATAGTGTTACTGTAGGGGTTAGTTCCCTTACACTTGGTGATAGTAGTAGTATGTTGATGTAGTTAAGTTAGAATGTAGTAGTTGAGTACAAATAGGATAAGTTGTTCGGGAGCGGGATGTTAAATGAAAGTGTCCGTCACCGATGAGCGTGTTTATTGCACTGAAAAATATTATAACAATTGAGTTAAGCGTTGACGGTAAAATGCAGTGTCGGCGAAATATAAAATGTCGAGTGTGCTCGTACAGTTACAACTCATATTTTAAATGAATAACGCGTAATTTAGCATTCGGGACTCGTGTATCAACTCTATTTTAAGGGAAAACGTCTTTAGTATGCATAATTAATGAGTCCGTTGTTTGTTTTAAAAAGCACTTCCACATTAAAAATAGTTACAAAGTCAAGGCGACTGTTTTGACTTTTAAATAATCTAAAATCCAGATTACACTGGTTAAAACATAATGATTAGCACACTATTTGCAAATGAGGAACCAAATTCTGAAAACCAGTTTGTTTGGAACTATTATTATAGCTTTGAAGGTCTTTTTCGGAGTTCCTGTGAAACTGGACGCAAATAGTAACGTGCTTGTTCACACCTTTATTCTCTTTTAGTCAATTTTACACCTAAATTCGTAGTGTTAAGGTGGAGTTCATAATGTATGATTGAAGTTGGACTTTGCACGTTAAGTTTCAAAGGAAATTGAATTTAAAAACTGAGACGTTTGAGTATTTTTTTAAGTGGCAGGTGCTAGCAAGGATAGTCACGCCGGTCTAGCGTGCATTGTCGTAATTCATCCGTAAGGTCGACTCGTAACCGGTAATTACCGGTTTTGGATCATGAACTCGTGAGCAAATGGTTAGGAAAGGCAGTTGCTAAGTACCACTAATGGAAAATCTTAGTACTTTTTTGAAGTTTTTTGTTGATTCACTCGAATGTTGATTTAGATCATTTTGGCTGGATTTTGCCGTGTTTTTGGTAAATTTTGTTATTACATCTGTCATCTCAGGATGTTTTATTTATCATCTTTACATATTTTAGTAACATGTGTTGCGTCTTAACAAAAAGTCTGTTATTTAAAAAAAAAGTTTCTTTAATAAGTTATGTAATTTTGCCATGGCGATTGTATCATCATAACAGTACACAAATATCTGAAAAGTGATAAAATTTATTTTTACTGAAACAAAAAAAATACTAACAAAATAAAAAAAGTTAGTGGCCCATGAGGGGATCGAACCCGCGACCTTCGCGTTATTAGCACGACGCTCTAACCAACTGAGCTAATGGGCCGATGTCTTGGGTGGTGAAAATAAGAAACGCGCGCGTTCGTTGTTGACGTAACATGCGGGGTGGGCGTGTCTTGAACGACATTCAACTGTTTGAAGAGTATTCAACTTTCGTTTACGTTTTGTAGAAAGTTTAATAGATGGCGTTACTGTGGGATACTGGGGGCACAGGTGATTTTGTATGGAAGCTTTTTTCGTTAGGGCAAAGAACCTTTGATAAAAACGTACCTTTTGTTCATTATTAGTTAAAATTATTTACCAGGCGAAATTTTGTTTCAAGGATCCCTGAAGCGATTTTGATATTTATTATTTTGTCGGTGTACAGTTCCGAAATGTTATGATAGTTAATTATGTTTGTTTATGCGTAAAGATGTTTCTTTACATGTTCGGCTAGTAAATAAGTTTTATCTTGGTTTTACTAGTAAACAACAGTTCTACTCATATTTTGTGTCAACATTAACTTATTTCGGCCAGAGTTCAGTCATTAAAAGATGCAACAGTTAAACGATCACGTAGAAATAGATTTTTGCGAATTCGGACCTTAATTTTATTCCAATAAAAGCTTTTAATCTTTCTCCGAGCTCACTAATCGTCCGTTTTTGCTAATTTGTGTCTTATTTTTATTAGTTTAAGTTTTGAATCGCTTTTCGACCTTACCGAGGGGAATTTAAATGCCCTCGTGTAATAGTATAGGCGTTGCGTCCGCATCGACGTCACCGAAACAAATGAAACGCGGTCTCCCGACAGATGGCGTTGTACGCTTGAAAATTACTGTGGACGTTTGAAAATTGTGGAATTTATTATTTAAACGCGATTCATTTGTTTTGTGATATGAATCGCTTTTCAGTTATTTGATAAGATACTTTAAAAACATCGGCTTGATTTAATGCGCGAGTAACGTTACACAATTGATTTTCTGTTGTCATTGAGGCAATGTTGAGAAAGGGCAGGGATGTTGATATGTTGATGTTCTTCATCAGTCATGCCTTATAATACTCATCATTTGAAATGTGGGCGCTGTTTTGTGTTTTTGTAAATGTCATAAATAGAGTAAGATTGAACTACTTTTGTGTGTGTGGGCAGGTTCCACTAGGTGAACTGACGATCTGGTGAAGGTCGCGGGAAGTATTTGGATCATAGATGCGCTGGACTTTTCGTTATGGAAATCCCTATGGGAGGCCTTTGTCCAGCAGTGGACGTCATTTGGCTGAAACGATTTTTACTTGCTACAGTATTATGAAGACATTATCGATGGGTCATGATGAGAAGAAATGAAAATAAAAACATCACATTTGTCAAAAAAGGTATTACTGCAAATCGCTAACCATAGTAACGCCAGTTCATTAAAAATGATCTTGAAAACAATGGCCCTTAAGTCTAAACGTCTGAAATTCTAATGCCCGTTTTCACCATCAATCCCTAATTTTTAAGTGACCCCTATGAAAACAAAATTCCTGTTATGTGTTAATGGTAACACTTAAAATGGGTTACCTACATAAAAATTACAGATTGATGGTGAAAATGGGCATAAGAATCCTATTCTTACATTGACATTTTTATTATCAGTTCTTTGTTTCCCTCAGGTCTTTATTCATTAACTTACAAAAACTGACAGAGTCATAGCTGAAACCTATTTTTAGCTGTAATTCAAAACCCTAATATTAGGTTTACACGAGTCAGCTGTCAGTACCTGTCCCAAACAGTTACAACTACGCAGCAGTTAATACTTTGATTATTGGAATTTAAACCTTGTTTCATTGGAATAGATGCTGTATACTTTTTGTACTGTACACCCCCTTGTAATGGGTCACGTGCGCGACACCTGTCGTGGGAGTTAGTCAATGACGTCACGCGGACTAAGAAACTAGATTTGTACCTATTTCTATTGTTATGTGAAAAAACAACAATAGAAATACGGTTTTAACTTTTTTAATGCTTCATTATCATCATTTCAGCCATAGGACGCAGACATATATCCACTCCCAATATTCACAAATTAGATAATAAGTTGTTTAATATTCTTTTATTAATTATTTTTTGTGACGTTAACAATTTTAGTGACAATATTTTACAAGTCCCTGTATAATTTTTATCCTACTACTGTTTGAAAAAGAAAATTAGACACTGGCTGGACCAGTCAGGTCTAAGTGTACCTGTTTTTTTTTCTTCGGTTGTTGGTTGTGTGTTGCCATTTGTCGAGTAAAAACGGGGAAACGGTTAAGGAAAGAAAAAATACGGAACGGAAGGATCGGACGGAGAGAAGAAAGTGATGGAGAGTGGATTGTGGTAGGATAAAATTTGATATACAATTATTTACAATACATTGAACACATATTCCAAGTGTACCTGTTCCCAAAGGTATTAAATATTATGTAATACTGTCCCCTGCAGTGTTCCCCTGTTTCTGGTACAACGGGTCACGTGCACGACATCTGTCGGCCGACCGAGAAACAATGACGTCACACAACACGGAAAAATACCCGTGGATTTTGGAAGGTAAGGGCAAAGGTTACTTTTGTAGGTAGGTAATTAATTTACGGGGATCTAATGATGTAACAGCTCTAGTGTCAATGGAAAACCGCCATAGTTTTCTGACAAAGCTCTTGTGCTTTTTCCTATGTAATGATGTGGTAGTGCCGAAGTGCTAGATACGCCTTCGAAAATCCGGAAGGCGCTAGATGCAGGCCGCTACCAACCGGGCGATGTGGAAATCATTGGGGCCTACCTATGTTCAGCAGTGGACGTCCTGGATGGATGATGAATCATAAAGATTCTATTTTGCTTTTACTTAGAACCTAAAAGTGGTGTTGACGATGAGCAAATTACTTGTTTTCTAGAACAATTTCCCACCCACGTCTTCCGGTTTTATAGTATCCATCTTTCTACGAATTCGTTAGTGATAAAACTCAGCATTTGGCGCCAAGTATTATTTCCCCATTGTTGGCACTTCTTGTGCATATCATTATCCCCTTTCGACTGTATGCGAAAATCCGGTTATACCAGTTTTTTGGCAGCCAGCCATACACGCGAACACATGCGAAGCTGACATTCTGATCGTTTGGTCATTAATGATTATTTCAGGTGCTGATAGTTGGACTTCGGAATCAAGGGTCATCTTTAACATTGTGCTAGAGAGAGAGGACATAACTTTGTTCTCTCTCAATTGGTTAAAAATGTAAGTCTGTAGCAAATGGCATTTTGGCTTGTCCTTTTTCCTGTGAAGCAGATTGTGAGACATGCAAGCGTGCGGATTTAATCCATATGCGGGCTGCCCGCATTACATTATTCATATTATTTTTTCTATTATGCAACCCGCACGCGGAACACGAATCGGCTGCGGGCACACAATCATACAATACGAAATCTTTGCCCTGTGTGCAACCAGCAGCGTGATTTTACACGCACGCGGACCAGATACGCATTACGAAGCTAAAGAGAACATGTACATAAATGGCAAAAGTTCTAAGCATTATAAGGGCAGATAGAGTGACTATCTTATTATGTAATCCAGGCGTGGGTTCAAATTGTTCAGAACCCTCTTAGTTAAAATAGGGAGTGGGAGGGACACGTGAGCAGACTGCATTCACAGTATGTAAGTAAACCTTCACGGTATAAACACTCAGATAGCTTTCGCCCACGCTGTTCAGATATTAGGAGGGTATAGGGAGGTATTGCATGAAGCAAAAGCGTTGAGATGCTAAACTACGTAATTTCTGTAGAAACGTGTAAAGAAATGTATAAACCTACACGAGAATTTGAATTAAGTAAGCTCAGCGAGTAGCAGTACCCTATTGAAAGAAGAAGAATGAAAAATAATTTATTTGGTTCAAACACAGTTTAACACAATATATGTAGATATTTGACGGAATTAAATGTATTGAACCAAAATGGCACCTATATACTCGTACCTATGCTCTATAGAATATGACGCTGGTATTCTGTAGGTTACTAAGTACATATTAAAAAAACCCTAAACATAACACTACGATACGTCTCTAATACTAAGTAGGATGAGCTTAAAAGCTCCAACGAGTTACATAAAAACAGAACCCTTCGTCAGGCGTAATCGGGTAATTGCCAAGCGCCAAAACAAATGTGAGCGAATCTTTCACTCGCTAATTAACGCCATGGGACATGCGCTCGAGTTTTAGGTCTAAGGTCGGCTATGACGTCACGGGCGCGACCCTGGCCCTATCAAGGGTATGAGAGAGGGCGCTCCCACAAATCACGCTAATGATGGTTAAATTATGCATGGTATACGATTTTTTTCTCTTAAATATTATGACTCGAAACATTGTTTGGCTATGACAACTGCTAATATTTATAGTTAGTTCAAGTACCTGCAAAATTACATAAATTAGCTAAATGCAAATGAAAAATGTATATTTTTCGCGTGTGTATATTTTCATTTTATGGAAATTACTAGCTTTATGCCCGCGGCTTCGCCCGCGTGGAATTTTGTCTGTCACAGAAAAACTTTATCGCGCGCGTCCCTGTTTCAAAAACCGGGATAAAAACTATCCTATGTCCATTCCCGGGACTCAAACTATGTCCCTGCCAAATTTCATCGAAATCGGTTGCGAGGTTTAAGCGGGAAAGCGTAACAGACAGACAGAGTTACTTTCGCATTTATAATATTAGTTGGGAAGTTGGGATAGTTGGGATTGGGATTTTGTAAGCATAGACCAACTCAATCGTAGACTTAACAACTTAAACATACCTACTCGTAGTCTTACCAATTCAGATGTAGACTCTGTGATTTACCACAATACGCTCTGACTTGGATATTGTTTCGGGACTAAAAACTGGAAAATTGGCTTTGTAAGTAGGCACTTTTTTGTCTAAAATACCTTTGAGGTATCGGTCTTGCAACATGTGTCTCTGACAAGATCGGTTGCTTTTAGTATTTTCAATAACTTCTGCCGATGGAAACGTTCGAGAAAAGGTATACAGTCAACAACACGTCCGACTCTACATTTTAGTTTCAAAATAGCGCTTATTCCTTTTAAATAAGATACCACAATGTTCAGTTTTTCCGTCGTGCTTGCGACACCGCGCACCATTCATGGAGGCGTGAAAGAGAGCGACGATCGTGCTTCTGCGCGGGCGTGAGGTCACGTTCGTGACGTCATTGGGTCGGGAGTCGGGACTCGCACGGGCGAGGCCGGTGGAAGGTCGCGGTCGCGGGCACTCGGGATTACTTGGGAAACGGGGGGATACTACGCAGTTCGATTGATGAATGGTATTAACAGGTTTTTAGTAAAGATTTCATTTAACGCTGCCACATAGCTCGCAGAGGCGATGGTCGTTGAGGCAAGAAAGTTCTCGAGTGGCGACCACGGGCTGGAAGACGTAGCGTGGAACGGGAAGAGCCTGGATGCGGGCATCGCAGGACCGTTCATTGTGGAAAACCTTGGGGGAGGCCTTTGTCCAGCAGTCGACGTCATTTGGCTGAAACGAACGAACGAAGTATAAATACTCATTTGTAGGTACAGGACTTACAGGAGGCTCCTTTGGTTATATTGTCAAATTGACGGTGAAAATATTGTTTATGATGAAGCAAGCAACAGAAGAAGCTTATGTTATTCGTACACGGTCGGGGAATTCCGTGTCGGTCATCTCATCGCTGCTCTGATGGATGATAATATCTGCGGGACTTCCCCGTCTCTCGTCAGCCAGGATCTTTTGACCGCTAATAAAACCCAAACAATAAAGGGCAAAGTCTGAAGTCCGCGTCATAGAACGAAGTTCAAAGCTCGATAGAACTCAAACCTTAACTTTAGGCTTTGATTGATTAAATTTTAACGTATAGTCTCGGGAAGGTACTTCACCATCTACGAGAAACGATAGAGTGGCTCGTCCAGAAATATTGATGCTTAACGTTCATCGCCACGTAGGAAACTCCACGATTTAAAATCTTAAGAATATTTAAATTTTAAGCTAGAATATTTTAGTGCCTGAACGAATATTCACCTTGAGCTTCCCTCCGGGAAGCCTCCGCTAGAAAGGGATGGAGGACCGTGTTTGTGCGCGGGCGTAAGGTCACGGCTATGACGTCACGGGCGGGACCCGCGGGAAGGTTGCGGTCGGGGGCGTTCACGGCGGGATCGGCAAATTCTCGAAGGTTGAAAGAATACAGTTTTTTGTTATAATATGAATGAAAGTTTAAGCCGAGACCCAGACCATCGATTTTTAATTGGCGGATAATTGGGCCCGATTCTAATTTGTATGAAGAATCGGCCGATACCAAATCGGTGTAATGTGCGCACTTTCATACATCTCCATACTGATTAAGAGCCCGCCCCAACTATTGGCCAGCAAAAAATCGGTGGTCTGCGCCTAGGTTAACTGAAGATGATTAAGACGTGTATTAAAATGCTTTATAGACAGCTCGATGGACCGAGAATGACAACTTGAAGCTCTTTGGAGCTGCATAGGAGAGGTTTACATTGAGAAAATAGCCTGATGGTGACTAATCCTAGATCGAGCAACGACTTGGGACCTACATTCATTAATATTCAAGATTATGCCCGTTTTCACCATCCATCCCTAATAAAATTGTTAAGCGACCTCTATCCTCTATCGTAACACATATCTGGAATTTTGTTTTCATAGGAGTCACTTAAAAATTAGGGATTGATGGTGAAAACGGACATTAGAGTAATAATAAAATTATGTTTGCCTCTTTCTCTACAAATGCGTCTTTGAGTTAATGCTAGTCCTGCTGTTAAAATAAAAAATTAAATAAGGTGGCACTTTTGGTCCTGATTTTATATCAGGGTGTGGTCTCCACTCAAGAACCTGTCTATTACTCTTAATAATCAATTGGCCTTTGCATTTTATGTTACTTGCAATTTTATTGTACATATTTTCATTTTAAGAAACTGGAACCAAACTACAGTAAACCCAACATCCAGTTTTTGCCAGGTGACTATCACAAAGTGACGAATTTATTTAATGTATCTTGCTTGATCTTTATATTGTAAGAATAAGGCCAATCAATTAATAACGCCCGTATTCACAAACGATGCTTGCTTAAGTGAAGTAGTAAATCGAACGCACAGCGTTAAATACAGCTCTGTGATTGGTTCATGTGTCACCCTGTACTTATATGTCCGCAAAAATATAGAGCAATTCACGAAAAAGAGCGATTTGCATAACTTTAATACAAGAAACAAAAATAAACTTGCCGTTCCAAATTTCAGATTGCATAAGATTGGTAATTCATTTATGGGAAAATGTATTAAATTCTTTAATAAATTACCACAAACTGTTGTAGAACTACCCATTCATAAATTCAAAGCACATATTAAAAGTACCTTAATGAAAAAAGGCTACTATAAAGTCGATGATTATTTAAAAGATAAAAATGTTTGGGATACGTTACTGCCTAGCTCGCATAAATATTTATAACTTTGTACATTTTAAAGCATGTAAACCTTTGAACAAGAGGCTGACAATAGTGACTGAGTTTCTTGCACTGCTTCTTCTCAGCACTGGCCCATTTATTGTCCCGAAGCAGTGGTAGGGTTAATACTGGGACGTGTAATAAGTGCTTTTTTTAAGCCTATTTACAGAAATAAATGAGTTTTAATGAGAGAGTTTTTAATGAGTTTTTAATGTGCGTCCACGCGCACTATGAGACCTCATGGTAATGTTTGTGAATACGGGCGTAAGCGTCTTCATAGCTCTAAGGAACCCTAAGAGCAAGTTAATGACATTCGGCGCCGCAGTAGTGGGTAATACTCCCCCCTACTTCGATCCTGACTCCCACGCTTACTGCAAGACAAAAGGCAAAGGCACACACGCCCACCTGATGCTGGTCTTGGTAAACTAAAAATGTTTAAAGAGGGTACATCACAGTTTTGTAAGTTTTATAAGATTTAACTTCAGCTGCAGATAACTAGGTACTAGGTAAATAAAAATCTAAGGATACAAAGGTGCAATTTATTGTGGAACAGTTTCTTGCAAACCTCTGTCTTGCTATAAGCAGAGAACACAAACAGAAATGACAAATGTAAAATGAAGGTAAAATTCTTTCTAAAATCTCATGATGAAAGCAGCAATCTAATACTTGAATGGCAACTAGGTACCTACGATTGAGTTGAGTATTTTTGAGTATTTTTACTTAATTTACGTGTTTCCAATTTAGTTACAGGTAGGTAAAGTGCATAGTTCGTATGCAATTTATTGTATTGTTTCTGTTGCCAGATTTCGATAGATCCTGAAGCCAGCTATTTATGTTATCAATTTATACGTTCCTGACCTAATCGTCCTCTATTTGTTCCCGATGCCTGTTCGTGAATCCCATATCTCACTCAAATAATAATGGAAAAGAAAAATAAGTACGTAATTGAAAGACCCGCCCTAGTAATGGAATTTTCTTGAATAACTTCGGGAAAGTAAGCGCCGACAAGTAGGTTGGTCCATTTAAAAATCTCATCCGACCGGCCAGCAGTGCTCTGTTTCTGTCTTCTCCATTCCTAGGTAAAGATGCGGTCTTTTTTCGAGCGAGTACTTACCAAGAGCATAGATTGAAACAGATTCATGTTGCTAATTTCATCATCATCATCATCATCATCATCATTTCAGCCATAGGACGTCCACTGCTGAACATAGGCCTCCCCCAATGCTTTCCATGTTGATCGATTGGTAGCGGTCTGCGTCCAGCGCTTCCCTGCTACCTTTACAATGTCGTCGGTCCACCTTGTAGGTCCATCGACGACGGTGGTTGCTAATTTGTTTGTGTAAAATTGTCTGTATTGGCCAAACCTCTTGAATTCATCTTTCTTGTTCTTAAAGAAGAAAAAAAAATGTAACCCACAAAAAAAATCATCCAGTATCGTATCCAGGTTGAGAGATCGATACTAAAATAATACTATGGACATTTTTAGAACAGAACAGAACCCAGTCAAAGTCATTTTTAGAGAGATAACTGAAATAGACTTTCTAGCAAAAATGATTCGACTAGACTCTGGAATTCTAGCATATTCTTTCAGTACCCTCACCGCTGTACGTCAGTCCCCACCCTGAAATATCCGAGCAGGGGGTGCGCGTGGGCGGCTGACGTCAGCACGCCCCCACCCCCCTTAACTTGACATTCGCGAGGCTGTATCGATCCGCCGCAATGCCGAGGCCGCCGGTGTTTACATCCACTCGTGAATGGAATGGCTATTCGTAGGCTAAATATAAATGTAGGTGTTCAACTTTGCATTGAGATGATCGTCTGTATGGTGATTATTCTTTGGTAGCTGTACAGATTAACTAATTTTTAATAGGTGATAAAGGTTTTCAACCTTTCAGCTGAGTGTTAATACCCAAAAGTCGTTTTAGTACGCTATGTAGCTTTATACGCAATGGATTATATCCACATGGAATATAATCCATATTCCATGTGGATTGTAATAAGCATACCTTCTGAAAATCCGCTTTTTCAAAAAGAAAACCGCCATCCACTTTGCCGTGCCTTGTACAACGTGCGTCATTCAGGCGTGGTCTGTGGCAATTATAAATGGTAGGCACAGCCTATGCATGCGAATGTGACGTCAAACGACCGACCCTCCTGCAAACAAGGGGTTGTGTTCATACTTCATCGAAAATAAAAATGCAGATGTCCGTGAATTTCAATTGAGTGGGCAGATAATCAAATATGACGCTAGCATTTAGCCAACTATATCTTCAGTAAGTAATAGTTACGTCTTAAAACTTAAATAAAATAATTTTTCTTCACCTGTATCCTCCGTTACGTAAAACTAAGTTGACTGGTTGTGAAAATGTGTGCTCAATTCCGCATGCGCGAAGTGCGCAATCAAGTTCTGCTGAAAATCTTTTAGACGGTCTGTATTTGCACGAAGTCTGGCCTTTATTCTAAAAGCTGATCAATTATGAATGTACCCTTACCCATAAAAATTATTCAAGCATGTGGCTGGTAACATCACATCGAGAGATTCTCAAATTCAGGCGTTATTTCAGTACACTTTTTACCGTTTTTCAGCGAATAGTTTCGTGAAAACCTACGCTCAAAATATAGCCATTTGCGTCATTTCACGCCCATGCTAACAGCACCAGGTCATCTTAAGTGAGTACTTTGCCATTAACGGCATTGCAAGACGTTTGTCTACCATTCCTATGAGTTATGTATGTCTATCTACGAAGACTATTAGCACTTTCCTGCAATATGCGTCATCGATGCGTATTTAGTATTTCCTACAAAGTGTTATGAAAATAAAAGGAATTGAGCAGCTTCAGTAGTGCAAAAACTCGTATGAGCTGGAAATTAGTGTGTAGATTCTATTAGCATTATTATAAGGAACTAAAAATGGTTAAAGGAAAAATATTCATAAGTACCTACGCGATGTTTTAAATTGTTGCAAGTGTTATATAACTTTTAACTGTCAATCAGTTATTGTATTGTAACTAAATCTCACAACTAACGAGCTTATGTCCTCTCATCATCTCATCACGTAATCCAATAAGTAAGTATGAGACAATTTTCAGAAAGCTTTTATCGAGCTTCTACGACAGAACGGCGAGCACAGAAAGCTCGCAAAAACGGTAGTGTGAATATTCCGATGTGAAATCTAACCTTTCAGGGAGATATTCGTAACGAAAAATACTTTTTCAATGATTATAAGAATGATTTTAAGTATACAGGGGTGATTTTCCAGATAGGAGCGACTCAGAATCAGTAACTTCATCCATTTACATAAAGAAAACAACCTTTTTTCACATTTAATTATAAAAATAATCCTTTAAAACTTAAGATAATATGGGCAGCCGCGAATTAGATTTTTAATATTTTTTTTGCTAAAACTATTGATTAAAAATAATTTGTATAGATACAAAGTCACTCTTTATGTATAATCTTTATCTCTTTCATCTTTACACCCTTCTATTTTAAGATCAACAGGTTTACCTATGTTCACCATGACGTAGATACGTGAGTTCTCGATAATTTGTAAATCGTAGGCGAGGTACAGAATTCTTTGAATTTGGTATATTCAAAATGAATTATTTCTAAAAGTAAACTGCCCCAGGTTAATTTTCCGCGGTACAAATATACTGTTTTATCCTAATAATACAGCCTCCTACGTATAACAAGAGTCTTATAAATAACTTAGCCTCAAGGCCCAGCTTCGTTCTGGGTCACAATTACTTCAGGTCGAAATACAAAGGTCAAACGTTGTATTGTTCTTTGATCAAAGAATATGAAATTCAAATGAAAAGGCATTCAGGTTCAGGCACCTAGGGCATACCTACACGTATCGTACATACACCTAAATCTACTAGACTACCATAGAAAAGTAATGAATAAATTGCCTTACGTCCTGCGAACCGGCCAAGCAACATATTTTGACTTAGTAGAATTTAACGGGACTATTCCCACCTCTCGTTCCCACCGCTGCAACTCCTGTGTAGCCAGTATCTACAGCTTGACCGCCATAAAAAACCCAACCAATAAAGATAATGAATGTTAGCTGTAGAGTTTGTGAAGTTAGGGCTTGTAGAGTTAGGGCGTGTAGAGTTACAAGCTTAGCTCTACGTGAGATATTAGACAACTTTTTTACAGTGCGAGCTTTGTAACATTTTACGTAAAATCGGATTAGTATTAGCTCCGGGATCCCGGGAGATACCGGGGATTAATATTAGCAATAAGTCCAAACATTTTGGTGTGGTATAATCGACGCTATCGCCATAAAAATTGCTATTTTAGTGACTTCTGCCTTAATAAGTACTAAGTAAGTCTTTGATTTAATGATACGACAACCAAAATGACCACAAAATAAGTAGGTAGCTATTTCTCCACGGAAATTCTTACAAAAATAGACAACAACAGACTTCCTGTTACTAAAGATAAGTCGAAAAGGCTTGATTACTCTTTTATATCAGCCATGTTCCCGTTAACAGAATAGGTATTTATTATGATCGCCGGGATCGGTTTCATTCTGGAAGCTGCGGCGCAGTTTCCCAGTTAGGGCGATGGTCCAAGTCAAAGTTTTAAGGGATGTTTTAGATATTATGTCAAATTCCATCAAAGATGGAGTGAAGAGATATAGGTACAAGGATGGTAAAAGATTTGGAGCTGTGGTATGCATTGATGGAAGTAGGTATATGAAATGGGTAGAGCTCACAATATCGACTGAAAAGTCCGCTTACTTATATGGCAATAGCGTATTTGACGTAAGTATTTTAACAGTTCATCGCCTACTGTTTAGTGTAAATTACTGTGTGATGAAGTTTGGATTGACGTTAAAATAGGTAAAATGTTCCCTGAATGGAAATTAGGTTTCCATTTTTCGCCTGTTTTTCTACAGCGTGGCCCATTAAGAATGATTCATTATAGAAACTGTATTTTTCTACATTTCATGTAGCTCTTTATCACCCATCTGCTCACAGCTCACCCTACGCAGCCATCTAAAAGCGGAAAGCAATTGTTTTAACGCAATGCTCCTACGTTGGACCATACCTCGCCCACCCCAGTTATCGACCGCGGGCATGAATGGCGTTGACGTCACGGCACCCCGCCCTTGAACTAGCATCGATCTGTGCACTTGAACTGCAGCGTGGGAACCAGCAGTCAGGGTTGGGGACGCTTGTGGATCGAGCTTTCTAGACTGTTAGAGATGATTGGCACAGATGGTTATAGATTTGTATGGGACTCGATGATGATATAATTAAATACGATACTTAATTATGTTAAGCAATTATTTTACATTTTCGAAAAAAACGTTTACAACAATATTAAATCAGTCACTGAAGGAGATTACATAATATTCGAAACCATATGAAAATGTAGGTCTAAGTAGACATCATGGCTATCTTTTTTTACGTAATCTTTCGTGTACCGTACTTATGATTTTACTTTTGTTGGCTTTTATTTTAAAGTTCATTTCTTTACCAAAGCACAACCGGGCAACCTCATCTTAGGCTGAGTTGCACCACCTAATTTTGACCGTAACTATAACGATAACCGATGTTTTTTGTATGGAGTTTGACAGATTTTTGACGTTTGTGAGAGTTAAAGTAAGATGGTGTAACCCAGCCTTAGTTTTTGGGTATAGGTTTGGTAACACAGTTGTTTTTTTTTAATATACTTACTTATATATAAAGCTTTCTTAAGCTATTCTTGTACCGAGGTTTGGGCGTAGATTTAGAATAGCTGCGACTGTGTCTCGTCTCGTAGTATGAAACGAAGCTCACACAACTCGGTACAAAGTCAAGCATGGAAAGTATTTGAAGTACCAATCACAAACCTCAAACTATTCTTCAGTGAATTTTGAAATAACAACCTGTGTGTAATTTCGTAATCAGCCTTAATTAAGTACAAAATGACAATGAAGACCCGATTATGAAAAATGACCATCTTCATACCGCTCGTTTTTTATTTATTTTCCTCGCACGTATTTGTAAAAATGCAGCCTAGTTTTACAAATTCCTTCGTAATGGCGACGTACTAATTTTTCCTCTACGACACTGTGTCCGAGCAGTCGAAACTCAGCTTGAGCAATTTTGACTGTTCGAATCTGACATAAACGTAGATTGTAAAAACAACTGCAGTTTATTTCTACGTAGATCTAAATGTGATGGTAACCTCCGATAATTTCATGAATTTGGACAAAAATAGCCATGGCATAATTATTGTCACAAATGAAAAGTTTGTTTATTCCGCAAAAAACTAAATGACTCATTTTAGTAACCAATGTAAACACAAACATTCGCTGCCCTCGTGAACACCGTCATTTTAGCGGTTTTTACGCGTCTCGCGTCACCGCGGAAAGCGTCTCGTTGCGTCATTCGCGTCACTCGCGTCGTCCGTCGTCATTGAGCTACGTCATCGGTGGTGACAGATAAGTAGCCAAATCCGGTTGCTTTGGTGCGGTACGGTTTCATCATGTTGGCTTTTGAGTATTGATTCATGGTTTGAGGGTTAAATGATGTAATGTACAGAGATTTTGATACAGAAATGAGTAGAATGATTTTAGGATCTTTTATTACTGATTTTTTATAAAGTCTGTTTTAATCCCGTTAACCCCTGTATATGCTTGCAGTTTGAACCGACGTTTTTCGGATCTCGGGCCGGTCAGTCCGAAACTTTCACCGTTAGGCTATTTATTTATTGTTACTTGACTTGAGTGACTACCTTCAAGGTAATGAGTTATAATAATTTTTTAGTAGGTATTATAATAGGTACTTTCTTTTTCAGTTTGTTTTGTTTGAAGACAATGTTGTAGTCATAATCTTTATGATTTCACGCACTGTCTAATCAAAGCGTTTTTTGCGTTACTTTAATGTTTTGATAACATTAAAAAGGTGACATTGAAATTTAGCTAAATGATATCAGCCTGATTCACGAGTACACATTGTTAATTTATTCATAACTAGCTTTCCGCCCGCGGCTTCGCCCGCGTGGAATTTTGTCTGTCACAGAAAAACTTTATCGCGCGCGTCCCTGTTTCAAAAACCGGGATAAATCTATCCTATGTTCTTTCCCGGGACTCAAACTATCTCTAACATCCGGTAATTAATTAATCGTATTATGTTATAATCGTTAAAATAAACAACACGCAGAAATAGAAATACGAGTAGGTAGACCCAAGTATGTTTATAAAAAAAATTGCCAAGTGCGTACGCGCAGTGTAGGGTTCCGTAGTTGTCCGTTAACACAATTATATTTCATAATCATACAATTACTTCATCTAAAGTCACTTTTAATTCATGAAAAGCAGTATTATTAGAAGATAGAATTAGAGAAGAATTTTTCCAGATTTTTCAAGCCAACAGTTTAGTTTTTAGGGGCGAAACATACCTCCACAAAATCACAGCTTTTCAGTGCCAATAGTTTCCAAGGAAAACCTTGGACAGACAGACAAACAGACATATCGAAACTATAAGGGTATCAGGACTACGGAACCCTAAAAAACGGACGCTTTTTTATGCCCTAATGAAAGAATAAACAAGCATCATCATAGAGTGATGTCCATATCACTGACGGCTAGTTTTGTTTGCCGATATGATGACTATTCTTCTTTTGGGAAATCCAACAAAACCGCAATCGGTCGTGAGCGAACCGGTTTGTAGATTTATCGGTATCTTTCCACGCCTATGCTGGATGTTAACTTATCTAGCGACTGATTTTCAATGTTTTTCGATAATATCGAATGCCTAAACTTTGTATTGTGACGGGATTATGAAAAATGATAGGTATAGTAACGTTAGAATTTTGTTAAATGTTAGTATGATTACTTTATCTGTCAGCTATCTTATTGAGTCTTATTTTTTCGATAGAGTTCAACAAGTAGTAAGTTTAGAATCTAGAGTTTTTGCCGATAAAAAAAAAATATTAATGTGCTCATAATTACGTGATTTCTCGAGATGACTTATTATTCCGATTTTGTACACCTACCAATTATTACTCCTACTAGGTAAATAATCCTATGTATCATTAACAAAATGAAACAACAGCAAAAGCTTAAAAAAATAAATGAATTTCGTCAAAACTACCAGATTTTGCTCTGTTATTAGTTCCTCATAAAATACAAATGTTTACTGTATATTTGTTTACATCTAACACATCGTAAACAAGGGCCTTATAGTTGCCAAGGGCTGCGCCCGCGTATAAAGAGGCGCGCGACCGCTGTCACGTAGACATGTGCGCAGATACACCGCCATGATAATTACAATGCCATATTAAAACCTACTTTTATTAAGTCGACATCGTATTTGGAGTTATATTTTGGCTGCAAATCGCGCCTATAACAACTAGGGGTCCGTATATGGATATTGAAAGAGTCAGAATTAGACAATAATCTATGTCTTCAGGGGTTTCTAAAGTGGGGCCCCCCCAGGTGAGGCGCGGATTTTCGTTTTTCAGATTACAGTAAAGACTGGCCACTTTAAATAAGAATCTTATAATAAAAAAATAAAACCAAGAGAATGTCGGAAAAACAATTGAACATTGTTTTAACGTGAGAACATCGTGAAAACAATTGAGCACCGGAAAATCACGACATTAGGAAATTAATTAGACACAACTAAAAAAATATCAGTCTTTGTAACACCTCACTTTTTTGTTGAAAAAAAAAAGTATATAAAATGCCAGTGTTTAGCTTGGTGTGTTGTCATTTGTTGTAGAGTCAGCGTCAAATAGTTCCTGACACCCAAAGTAGCCTAAAAGTTCGTAAAACGTCTGTTACAATGAGGGCTATCGTTTTTATACTTAACAGTTGGCACCCCTGGCGATTGACAGGACCTTACTCTACAGTGGCGCCATCTTGATGAGTGCAAATGCGATAGTCCTCCTACCACTTTAGCACTCACCAGTTGGTGCCACTGTCTTCGCTACTAGCAAGTGACAGGACCTTACTCTACAGTGGCGCTAACTGGTGAGCGCTAACACGATAGCCCTCATTGGATTACGATTGTGCTGTCAACTTTTTGGCCACTTTGGGTGTCAGTGTCAGGTTTTGGTTATGGTACAGTCAGTGCTAAAACGTGCTTGAAGTACAAAAGGTTGAGTACCTCTGGCCTGAAGCCACCTCACGGGGTCTTCAAGGTAATATTTAGCAATCGATACACGTGTTTTTGCTCGTCAAAACACAGACACAATTACCATTGAAAGTTATTATCTGATTATAATTTTGCGAAGCCTTTGATAAGTATTTCCGATAATATTAAGTCTGAATATTTGGGCTAATTAGGCATTACTTTGAAGTCAATGTGGGTATTGAAAGATAGGTAAAGCGATTGATTTATGTAACGTAAACGTTTGGTTAAAAAGACATTGCTGAAGCAAGGTTGATTAGGTTTTTGACAATTAGGTAATTGTCAAAAGAAATTAGATTCCGTGCTTCGAAGGGTTACTATATATGTACCGTTGTTCCGATTGCGTCCTGTCACCTTAGCTGGCCCAACTCACACGATATTTATTTATTCATGATATAGGTAAGTTCGTTCGTTCGTTTCAGCCAAATGACGTCCACTGCTGGACAAAGGCCTCCCCCATGGATTTCCATAACGACCGGTCCTGCGCAGTGTGCAACCAGGTTCTACCAGCGATCTTCACCAGATAGTCGATCCACGGTATTAATTGTATTTAATTTAAATGTACCTACGATCAAATACGAGATACAAATCAACCAAGGATTGCCATCCCTGGTTTAGGCGTTGTTCAATAGTATTATCACAGATAAGATAGTGGCGCTCCCACGGTGAATGTTGACGTGTGAGTTGTTTTACATAATAAATAATGTTACATGAATTGTTTGTTTATTCCATTAACTTACATGATGATTATGTAAAACGATTATTTATAGTATTCTAGACTAGTTGGAAATTTCCTTTCGATTTGAAGCTTTCAAGTAAATACGGATAAAGACGTAAGCTCGTGAAGTGTTTTGTTATTGTATTCATGAGAGCTTTACAAATAAGATGATGTCTATGTAGATTGTTACAGACCCAAAGTACCGGTTAAAAATTATGGTTAAACAACAAACCTGTAATATCTTAGGTACTTCTTTATTTCTGCCACCTTTGAAGAATGCGAAAAATAATGTGGGGTCGACTCTTGACTCGTTCGACTCTCTTTTCCGGGGACTCTTTTGGCTAGTGACAGAAATTGATATCAATATTTCATTTTTCTTGAGTGTGACCCTCAATATTTTGACGTATTGTCTTGTTGTGAGCTCGTTAGGACGCCTCATTGGATACGTAGATACGAGGTCACTTTACTATGTAACTGGGAACTAATACAATGTGATATCTCCACCACTCTGTATGCCCCTTATGGTAAAATCCAGGACCCCTGAGTCGAGTCAAGAGTTCAACCATGAAACGATAACAGGCGTCAAGCGTACCTACTGTGGTTATGATTTATTGTAGTAAACTGAGATTTGTTAACTATACTTGTTTTTAACTTAATTAATTTATGAAGAGGTAAAGTTTGGTAGAACGCGTTGATCTTAGAAACTACTGGTCTGATTTTAAAAATTGTTTTTGTGTTGGATAGCCCATATCGAGGAAGGCATTAGGAGAAAATGGGAAAAATATTCAAACGATTTTCATGCGTACGAAGTCGCGCGCATAAAACTACTTAGTAGTAGGTAGTTAGTAACATTATTGTTTGCCGCCTACAGATGGGTTGTACTACCAGTCAGCCATTTTCTTTAGTTACTTTAATGACCTTTAGCTCCTCGTCACACCATGATACTGTGACGCTGCGCGCACGCATCGAAACTTTCCGTCACGCGCAGGTATCGTGGCCGCGCGCCGCTTTTCGTAAGTGATCTCCACGTGATCGTGATTAGATAGGGAAATGCAGACCCGGAATTAGAGAATGGTATGGAAAATATTGTTATTGCTATACAATTGACTTGGTATTATGAACATTTCGAAATAATTGCTGTGGTGTTTATACGCTGAAACAAGCAATGTTACATCTGAATAAATTACAGGAAAAGGCTTTTTGATATTGTTCAAGTAGTATTTTCCACTCTGAAAGAATAAATAATATGTCCGTTGAGTTTATTATGTAAACGTTGGAGATATTATGCGGTTCCTGAAGATAAATGTGTTTATGAAACACATTTAGTACCTACTGTTTTTTACATGCAAGTTACACAAACATTTAACGTTTTTGTATGCTTAAAAGCCTATTACGAGTACTTAAATATTAGATACAATGCCACTACCACACAAATGCTATCAATCAATTAATGCAAAAGTTAGAACGGTAAAATGTATCCTGTCATTTTTAGGAAGCGATCTTTTCCAGACATCTTCAAGTCGAATAGAAATCCATGCTATGTTGTCTACATACACTATAGTCCAATCCTGTTCTGGCATACATAGTAGGCGATTTATTTCGACTTATAACTATCTCGCGTTGAATATGAGCCACTCCACCAGATAAGAGCGTTATCACGCGCGTGCATTAACGACTAGATTCTTCCATATTTGGAGGTGAAAACAAGATAATCTTTATTGTCTACTTCAAATATCGCAACTTTATTGATTCTATATAATGACCTCATGTTGCAGTAAAAACATGCCTGAAAACAGGTGTTGAGTTTTATGTGGAAAATATTTGCAATGATGAATCTCTTTGAAAACAATAAACTGAAAAATGAATGATTCTAGGCTGCTGCTTGATGATGAAAAGTAATGACCACGATGAAGGAAGCGAGCTTTACTCGAAATCTCAATTAAGGAGATCTCTCCAGATCCTGGTTGTTCCATTCTCTAGTTCCATTAAGGCATTGGTTCCTAAAGTGGGGGGCGCGCCCCCCTTCGGAGGCGCAAAGACCTTAAAGGGGGGCGCGGACCATCTGTGTGCTTACTTAAGTATAAAAAACCTGCGACCGCTGAGAGAATGCATTCCAGACTGCTCGATACGACCAATAAATAATCTTGACTGGAGGAGGGCGCGGAATTTTTTGTATGGTCGAAAGGGGGCGCGTCTCAAATAAGTTTGGGAACCCTTGCATTAAGGGACTACTAGATTTGTTTTTAGTTCCATGAAAGTAAAATACTTGTTTGTTACCTAAAACAGCCAAAACGTATCAATATTCATGTTAATAACTGTCATAAAATATGCATTGAGTATAGCTTAGAAGAACTCTAGATAAACTTAGAAAGATATCAAGCGATTTGTAAAATGTGCCATATTACCTCGATCGAGAGAGATCCGGTTGTCATGTTTTCGCAAAAAAGACAATGATATGCAAACGATAACTAATCTTATCCAGTGGATTGGACGTTGAATATAATTTGAATGATAATCTGCATACATACCGTGTTTATGATAGACGGTGATGGACATCAGTCATCATGATACCGGCTAGGATTACCCGGACAAGTACAAGTAGAATCTTTGCTGCCGACAAGGTCAAGGATGGTGTCAATAATAAATGGGGTGCGATGGTGAGGGACCTCCTCGTGGTGCACCCTGGGCAACGTCCGCGTGGTCTGTTCACGCGGGCGGCTAAGTTCTCACCTGCGCGGCAGGTCTCGTCAACCGTCAACTCGGCGGGCCTGTCGAGAGTCCCACATAATGATTGATATGCGCAAAGCATTTCCTGACGAAAAAAAATGGTGTCAATAATAAATACAGTACTTATTATTATTCTGTGATACATACCAGTCAATGTTTAATAGAAATAGTCCCATCGACGTTTCAGTCAAATGACGTCCACCGGACAAATGCCTCCCCCAAGGATTTCCACAACGAATGGGCTTGCACCGCCTGCATCCAGGCTCCTCCCGCGACCTTCGTCAGATCGTCGGTCCACCTACTATGGGCCGGAAGACGTACGGCTTTAGGTACCTGAAAAAAATAGGGCCCAATTTTATTTGCTAGATCTTTCTCTGAAAACACCGTTTGAAAATCGTTCGACCAAGTTTACTCAAAGTACTGTTCATCCGTATTACACCCGACCACAACTGCATTAATAAAGTATGCAGTTTATTCCACTGCAAAGACCTTCTATAAAGCAAGCGGTTTATTGGACGCCATTGTGGTAGTTGTTAGTAGGTACTCTAGAGTTTATGGTTAATATAATATGTTTACTATTTTATATCTATACATGTATTGAAATTCTAGTCGTAATTTTGTTGCACATTTGCAAACCACAAAATCTGACAGATAGAAATAAAAAATAATATTAATCTGAATAGCATAATTTACGCTGTCGTTATACGCTGTCGTTAGGATATCTATTGCCTCATATACATATAACATAGCCTCAGGTATTTGAATGAAGCTATTCTTGATCTGATTAAAATTAGGTTAAGTGTTAGATAAGCTATTGAGTTGGATACCAAAAACTTAAGCGATTTTGTCATTATTTTTCCCACTTTACCAAGCACTTCACTTTCGATTAGTTTCAAAACTAATCTAGCAGTTTCGCAATTGCGCACTACAATATTTAGTTCACACAACATTATCATATGTTTATGCTGTCATTTACTGCTGGCGGTAACATGAGTGCCTATGCACTGAAACAATGACTCACAATAGCAATTAAAAATGACCACTAAGTGACATTATGTAGTGTGTACCTATCGGTCTCATAAAACGTGCTGAAAGACATAAAAACATGTGGTTTCAGTTATTGAAACTATTAGAATATTATTTTCGTTCGTTTTAGCCAAATACCAGGCTCAAATACACAGGTTTCCGCCAAAGATTTCCAGAAAAGCCGAAGACCGGTCCTGCGCTGTCCGCATCCAGGAGCTTCCCGGGACTTTCACCAGATCGCCTGTCCACACTAAGTCTTCCGATCCGTGGTCGTTACTCGAGAACTTTTCTGCCCAACGGCCCAGACTATGTGCCCCGCCCACTGCCACTTACGTTTGGCAATTCTGTGATTAGAAGAATATTGCTTTACTGGGAAACACTTTTTGTTGTGTTTTTTTTTAAAGATTATATTATCGTAAGCCCCTCGTGGTAAGCTAAATACGCTTGTGTTACGAGTGGGCTCACCACAATAGCGTTCCTCGGATCTGGAGTCGGCCAGTCCGACCGCTTCACCGTTCGGCTATCGTGGCTTTCGTTGTTATAGGTAGGTACTTTTACCCTAGATCCGTGTTTACAAGATCGGTCCCCGAAGCCAAACTTTGATAAGGGAAGATCATTGTTTTACTTGAGTGGCACGTGATGGCAGCGTTTAAGAAGCATGCAAGCGATTCACAGTATTCACAGTATCTCACTATAAATAATGCGATAGTTCATGCTGCGATATCGCTGTATCGACACCCCCAGGACATAGTTACGTATGTTGGAATGGCTGAATAAACGCGTTAGCGATTTTGAAACTTATTGCGAACAAATAATGACACTAAAAATAAATAAAACTAAACGGAACGGGGTTTTAAGTGCAAGGTTTGATGGACTGATCTGAAGATAGCTACAGTAGCAAGATGAAAAGAGTGTGAGGTCTTTGGGTGAAAAAAGCCGTATCGTGTTCATTGGCATTCTGTGGAGCCTTAATTTACATCTTAGGCCCAGAACAGACGGCGAAACGCAACTGCAACGATACTGCAACTGCTAGTTACTTTTGAGTTGCATCTAAGTTTCTGCCATAGCGTCCGTTGAGAGACCACACAAGACGCGACCAGTTTGAAACTTTCAGTTTCAGTTTCATTAATCAGAATCATCACAAAGTTGCAATTTCGTTGCAGTTGCGTTTCACCGTCTATTCTGGGCCTAAGAGTTACTTAAACTGAGAGACAAAAACCCTTTTTTACCTACTTTTTAGATAGGATAATTTATTTATTTGATCACCAACAAGGTTACATTGTAGCGTTCACAAGAATAACTTACAAAAGTTTAGTTTGGTTATATCGTTTAATAGGTTTTGGGTTTTTCAGGTGCCTATCTACCTACATGGGATAGTGCTGCAATATAAGCTCCGATCTAATTAATGAGGACATGAACACCAACTAGTAACATCAATTAATATGTGCATAAAAATGCACATGCACTATGATTGCGTGGCGGAACATTGATTATAAATTACTCATTGACATGCATTAGCACATTACGATACTTGGTATACCACCAATTTACCAGCATGTTAAGTAGAAGCAATGCATAAATCATAATACATACTTTCTCGTATTATAGCTACTATAAAGTCTTGATCACACGTACCGAGTAAACGGGTGAGACAGTAAAATGTTTACTCGGTCGAGACAGTTGGGTGAGCGAGTCACATACTCGAACGCTCGGCCGAGCACTTGGCGTAATGTTCATACACATCGAGTACTCGGCCGAGAGCACTGTCTCGCCCGTTTGCTCGGTACGTGTGATCAAGGCTTAATAGGTATTTCATTAGTAAGATTTTCCGCACAGGATTTTCAGCACTGGGTAGGTAACTTATTTCACCATCAATCCCTAATTTTTAAGTGACTCCTATGGTAACACATAACAGGAATTTTGTTATTCAGTTGGTCATTTATAAAATTAGAGATTGATGGTATGGTATTACTCTGTGATGTTACAGCCTATGTGAATTTCATAATATGGAAATTATATTATTTAAAAAAATACTAAGTAAATATCCGCTACATCTCATGTGAGGTCTCCGCAACAATATCGTAGTGTAGTGGGAGGCGCGTGGGCAAGCCGGGGTGTGACCCGCGATACCGAACCAGTTCGCGCCGGTTCGCTCCACGCCACTGCTGCGCCTGCGCATGCCAACTTTAAATCCTATCTAGAAGGAATAGAATCGAAAATCGATCACTTTGTACTTTGTTTTTAACACCGCTTTATTAATAGACTCGCCTTGACTACTTGTTTGGGATAAAGATTATCACAGTTTGGGAATGTTATGATTAAGTAAACGCACACCACCGACTTTTAGTTGGCCGATAGTTGGGCCCGATTCTAATTTATACGAAGAATCAATCGGTGTAATGTGCACTTCCATACATATCCATACTGATTAACTGCCCGACTAAACTATCAGCCGGCAAAAAATCGGTGGTTTGCGTCTAGGCTAAGTTGAGATAGGATAGGCAGTTTTATCACGAAAGGATTAAGTCATAAAATTGAACATCATTAAAAACTGTAATGGATTAGCAAGCTGAAGTGGCAATGGGCAGGGCACATAGTACGCAGAACTGACGGCCGATGGGGCAGAAAGGTTCTGGAATGGAGGCCGCGTACCGGAAAACGCAGCGTGGGACGTCCACCTACAAGGTGGACCGACGACATCGTAAAGGTAGCAGGGAAGCGCTGGACGCAGGCCGCTACCAATCGATCAACATGGAAAGCATTGGGGGGAGCCTATGTTCAGCAGTGGACGTCCTATGGCTGAAATGATGATGATGATGAAAAACTGTAATAACATGCGCAAGCGCTCCTTTAATATAAATAATCACGTATTGTTGTTTGGCGATCATCAACCTAAATGGCATAGTTACCGTAACGTCTACGATTTTTGTAGTACTGTAACGCTAATCTACGACATCTACGCGGTCACTTGCTACGGATGCTACGGAATTCTGTAGCCGGTGTCTCGCTACGAAAATAGTTTTTTGTTTGGGTCATAGAAAAATCTTTTATAATTTTTTGTTTGTGTTTTCTAAATTTAAAATTGAGGTTAAACACGAGGTATTGAACAATGACATTGTTTATAAATGTTATTTTTAATGAATATGTATGCCATGGCCTATTGAAATAAAAATGTTATATCAATGATTTTCCTACTAATAAAATGATAAATATATGTTAAAATTTATGTTTCTTTCTATTTTTACGAATTTTAAAAATAATAATTGCCAAAAAGGTATTAGTGGCCCATGAGGGGATCGAACCCGCGACCTTCGCGTTATCACAGAATACATAATAGTAGCAACAGAAATTGCACTCCCTTGATCAGGATCAGATGCCGACATTTTAACGGTAATAATAAAAATGCAAAATTTCCAACGAACCTGGTGCATTCGAAATCGCACCGTACTACTACGGTCACAAGAGCGCAATTTTTTTGTGATCAGAATTGATCTACCTCGCAGCTTAAGCGTCAGGGTTGTTTAAGCAAAGTAAAATAAATAAAAACTTAATTTTAAGAAGCAATTATTGTATTTACGATTAGTAAACGTTAATCTAGTGGTGTTTGTATTTCGTACCATCTCCAAAGTACCTATTAATAAAATTCAGTGTTGCGATAATTCGAAATTGGACAAACAGTTTTAAAAGGTGTAGTGTCGGAAAATAGACACGGTGAAGTAAAGTTAATGTTTTATTAGCTAAAATAATGTTTTTGCTATAGCTTTTTGCCATAAGTATTTCAAATTTATTTAAAAAATGCTGTTATTTTTAATTACTTAAATTACTACAGTTAATTATTATTTCTAAATATTACGATTTTCCATTATAAAGACGAATAACAGTGCTGTTGGAACAATAAACTTTGATTGCGACGATGATCGACCGAGCGAGTATAGGTACGCGTGTGTACGCAGGCGCGTGGCGGCCATGACTGATTTGCAACTTGAAGTTGTCGCGCGCTGTAGGTAATTATCTCGGCCGGCATAGGCGAGTGACGGAGGCCTGGCGTTATTAGCACGACGCTCTAACCAACTGAGCTAATGGGCCGTTGGTGCCGAGGGGCGAAATATTTATACGGGGTGTAGAAATAAAGATTGTGTTGTAATCCTAGGAAGTTCCAAGTCGACAATATTTTTTGTTTGTTTTTTTTCATTCAGGCAGGACTTCATGATCTTTCTCTCTTTAAAGTGCAAGAGTGCATAGAAGTGCATCATATCATAGTAAACCGACAATTTCAAGTTGCACTAGCTCTGCCCGCATTTGGCTCATTTTCGCACTTTATGCATTCAAAATAATTCTAAAACAAATTTTAGAATTCTTACTTGCGTTGAAAAATGATAGGATTCTCATGTAAACTATTATATCTATAATTTATTGTAAAATCCCAAACAAACTTTATTTGAACTTGATCCATCAAGTCAATGGAAAAGTACCAAAAGTTGACCCAAACTGGATGAGTTTGAGCAAGATTTTAGAATTTTCAGTAAGACTGAAATATGGCTTCTTAATTACACATTATCATACGAAATCTTGTCTCTTAATTGAGAAATAATGATTATAAAGAAAAATGAATCAAACTATCTTATGTAATTGTATTTTTACTCATGTATGACGAGTGTGCCACGGCTTGACCAGGGTTATCGAAGTTATCGCAAATGGCAACATTGTTTACTTATTTTTCAGCTTTGTTTACTTATTTTTGGAGATTGTTTACTGATTAAAGCCGAATGTTTACTTATTTTTGGCATTGTTTTATTTTATTAATTGCAAATGGGGTCAGGTTCCGGTTGTTATTGTATCTGGTTGGTACTTATAATAAATATATCGTTTTGTTTGTCTGTCAATCTTGAATTTAATATTTTGTTTGTAGTGAATTACTAATTATTGCTCACATTGTTCATTATGCTATTTTTATTTTATTTTACTCATATTGACGTAGTGATTTTTTGAAAGTAATTCAATAAGTAGAATTCTAAAGGGGAATAAAATAAAAGAACACACTGCATGCTCTATCAACTCAATATTTTAGCGGTTGACTTTACTATACAAATCATAAGTAAATAATAATGTCTAACACCATTATCTTTTCTGAAAGATGTTTGTTATTTTTAAATTTTCCAGAACTTACAAATAATGATGACTTTTAGTTAAAAATTTCATTCAACACTTATTTACATGCACAGTAGACTCGTTTCTTCGGATTTTCTTTTATCTAAGTATATCAATGATAAATATTGTAAGTGCTGATAAAAACCATAATACCGCCTCGATGACGTCAGAATGACGAGTATGGAGGCTATGGAGCATGCGCCTCCCGCGTGTTCGAATTATATGATTGTTTTGATAATATTTGTATGAAAAATACTCTGATATTAGAGATTATTCACATATCTTGTGAAAACATGGGTGCCAATGGAAACTTACAGATCTATAAAAAAAAAACAAAAAAAAAATGACCTACTGCTTAAAAAAATTGATAATTGTTAGCACCTACGAAGGCTATTGAATTCTCAACATATAGAAAATTGTTTTTGTAGGTATGGTATGGTAGGTACAACGTTTAATAAGTACTAGTTATGTAAAAGAATTGAGAACCTCCTTTTTTTTTACGTCGGTTTTAATACAGTTTAATAAAATTATGCAATTAAATTGCATTTGACTTTTCTGATAATTTGTTTGACTCTGTTACCAAACAATTTTTAATGCGCAATTGAAAAATTCATAATACTACGCTGTCACAACAATTAGGTAGTACAGTACCTACTTATAAAACGAATACAAATAGTGCCGTGACCCCGCTCCGGCGCAGACGGCTTATCGTTGTTGACACTTGCCAATCTCATAGCAGGAGGCATTTGCGTAAGCGCATAGCGGTAATCAACAACCAACTTAACTAGACCCCTACGACTGCTCACGTTTGCTCTTGAGTCCACTTGTTATCAAGTCTCAGGAGGGGGGCGCGAGACCAGCGGTGACTGGACGCGGTTATCAGAAGAGTAGTTGACGTGGGGGCTTATTAGCAGACTGTGTGTCAGTCGGTGGCGGATCGTCGCCGACAGCGGACCTCTTGCAAGGGTTTATTCATTTCTCATCAAAATTATTGATGTTAAAATTTTGTAGGAATGCCCGATTTTGAACGAATGTTTTTATTCTTTAAAATAGGTAATTGTCTGTCTGTCAATACTCTACACATGACTATACAGATGTAAAGCGTATCAGTAAACATATTTCCAATGTTTTGTCGCTATCATCGTGACTCACGACCACGGTTTCGGCGTGTGAAAGGAGATAGCATAGTTTATTTTTATTTATCGTTCTAATTAGTGTATCAGGTTATATCCAATTAAAGTACGCGATAATTGGAAACTGTTCACAACAATACGCTTGGTTACAGCGTCTGATAACGGGGAAACAATAAAATGCGCACGACGTAAATATGTGACACGCCGAGTCGACATGCTGGTCGGAGCAAAACAAAGCCACGCGGTGGGCGCGTGGTCGACGCGCGCCTACGTTATAAGGGAGAGTCCGCTAATTTGGACCAGTTTTTTTCAATCCCATTTTACACATAGTTTTATTTTGTTTTTGCTAATGTCCATGGTATATAATAAAAGATACATTATTTAACTTACTATTTCATAAGTATTAATTAACATGATTGTTTTATATTTAGCACAAATCAACAAAGTACGAGTTCAGAGCTTCGGTCCAATTTAGCCAACCGGTTGGATAATTTGTACCACAGGGTTGCTAAATTGAATTTCAATAAATTTCAAGCCTATAAAAAAACTATGGAAAAATATTATACGATACATTCTTAACAAATTAGGAAACGAAAAGGAACAGTAGTTAATAACATAGACAATCGATATTGTTTTACACGTTATCACGATTTTGAGTACAAGTTTTGTAATTCCAATTATCGTAACGCACAATTGTACCTAATCTACTTTGCCAGTCTTTTGCTTTCATTTATTGTTAGTCAAACATAACTACGCTATTATAACTTCAAAATATGATTTACTAAAAAAAAATTCAAAATCCTTTGGTAAAGTTCCATACAACTTGATGTGGTACAATTTAGCCGACTAGGTGTTAGTGCTTTTAAAAAATCGGTAAAAAATATAGCTTATAAATACCGAAAAATGTTTCAAATAATTGTAATCCACACTAATTTACGCTTCTAAATAATATATTAGAAACACCCTGTGATTAAATTTAACAAAATTACAAACTAAACGTGTATTGTCAAAAGTTACTTGAAAACAAAGAAAAAATACTTTTCAAAATAAAACACACGTGTTTGTTGTCACGGTAAAAACCACATGGCCGATATTAATTTATTTTAAATGTGTGTCGCTGAGTGTTGCAATTACAGACATTCAATAAATACTTTACGAAATATGAGGGTGGTACAATTTACCCGGCGGTACAATATACCGAACTCTCCCCTAAATATAGAACGCATCGCGCTAAACCAAGAGCAAAACTAACGTGACCTCCACACCCCCTTAATTCGTTTACTCTTAAGACGAAAGAAGGGACTGTAGTAAGATTATCAGAGGTCAAGTTAAAGTGGACAAGTCGTGGAGCGCTTGCCTTCGTTGAACCACACCCTGTTGATCTGACTACGCGTTCCAAATTTGAAATTGTTGGCAGAGCCGCCATTGGACTTTGATTGGTATTTTAGCGCAACGATTTTGTAATAAAATTAATTAGTTTTCTTTTTTCTTTTTTTAAGAAAGTGCAATGATCTTCGAAGATTTTCAGGACAAATTGTTCGCAGTAGTTTTATTATTCTAGCGTGATATAGTTAGGTATGAATGTTTAAAAAGTGTTTCCGATTAGAAATAGTACGACAAAAGATTTATTCCGATAAACTTATGGACTCCAGTGTAAGGTTATCTTCTTCCAACTTCCTAAAGAAAATAAACTAATAATAACAGGTATTAGTTTCCAGTTTAAAATCGTCATAAATTACTTAAGTTCTATACCTAACCTAATTAATTATTTTTTATTCGAATTACGAACTTTTCTTATAAACTTCCAAGGAATTTTATCGTAAGTACAAAACGATTTCTCAACGCAACGATGATATCTTTTTTACGCAAAGTAAAGAAACATGGCGATATATTTTGCATCATTCGAACATCATATTGTAACATCATTACAGAGAATTAGTAGGAATTTATGGATGTATTGCGTATATTCCGAACATTGTGGCGCAGTCCGATACGATATCTGACATGCGTATACGCAGTAGATGCATAGGTCTTTCTTAATTGCTTGGAAACTTGATAATGATTGGATTTTTTTGTCTTTTACGTTCGATCGTTTCAGCCAAATGACGTCCACTGCTGGTCAAAGGCCTCCCCCAAGGATTTCCACGAAGACGTAGCGTGGGCAGGCCTCCCACTAGGTGGACCGACGATCTGGTGAAGGTCGCGGGAGGTGCCTGGATGCGAGCGGCGCAGGATTTTACGTTACTATAACGCCATGTGTAGGTATTTAGATATTTTAACATGTAACAAAAATTCATCATCGTCATTTCAGCCGATGACGGCCTCAAGTCACCATCTCCCACTTTTCATAGAGCCGCTGCCGGAAGAGAAAAACATTATCACTAACTACATATTATTATAAAACAAAGTCGCTTCGCTGCCTGTCTGTCCCTATGTATGTTTATATCTTTAAAACTACGCAACGGATATTGATGGTTTTTTAATAGACAAAGTGGTCCAAGAGGAGGTTTTTAAGTATTGTACCTGTGCGAAGCAGGGGCGGGTCGCTAGTATTGTTATTTCACTGCAGGACCACGACCCTCCAATTTATCAGAAGCCTACCTCACGCTGACCAGGCGGGTTTGGAGTGTAAGCCATGATGATTTTATATGTAAACAACTGAAAGACTTCATATAGAAACAAAAACGGAGAGAAAGTCACGCGTAGGTATAGTGTCATAAATTGACATTGGGTTGATGAACTTCAAAGATATATTATCTGTATCGACATAGCAATAGCGCAGCAATTAGTGGCAGGTCCACACGGATACGAATAACTTGTTATCGAAGTAATTTAACCTATTTTTTCTATCGTTTGAGTTATTACACCCTTAGGCTGGGTTGCACTATCTTACTATAACTTTGACAAACGTCAAAAAACTGTCAAACTCCATACAAAAAACACCGGATAACGTCATAGTTACGGTCAAAGTTAGGTGGTGCAACTTATAGTCACACTAATAGGCCACCTATCACAAAAGTTTAAGATCCATGCTTTGTTGTAACCGGCTAGTTTGTACGTAAAGGTTTCGGAATAATTTTGTTATAAAAATGTTTTATTTATATTTAAATAATTCATAGATTGAGATTTACTTCATATTTCTCTTTTTTATTATTGCTTTTCCTTTTACTCGTATTTTCTAAGCCCCCGTGACCATTCTTCTCGATCAACACCTCAAGAGAAGTGGGGATGGCTGAAAACCAGCGCCGTCCAGGGCAAGTAGTCCTTGGCAGCACAAGCTGAGCCACCTCCAGTTGCTTCCACCTTTTTAATATAAGTTTTTTTTGTAAAGCAAGCAATAAACGATTTTTTTATTTATTTAGTCTCAAAGCTCGGGTAAATATGTCAGCTAGATTTGGGCACACCGACCTTAATGTAACAGTAGAGCGTGAACATATTTTATGGCGATCTTTGCCGGTATGAAATCCAAATAACCTAAAAATATTTAGCGGTACTTTCCCCAGAAAGTTCTGAAAAATTATTCTAGTAACTAAACATTACAATTTTACAAATACGCAAATTGCTCCGCGTTACACAACATTGTAGTCACTGAACAAAGAATCGGCTGTCGGGTGATTCACGTGCTTGCATCAATCAACCTTTGTTTGATGCGCTATGATTAACCTGTAATGCAAAATAATATTAAACGACTAGGCCCAGTTTTTTGATCCGTAGTTAAAATAACGAATCTTCAAATGTTACCAATGGTTAAATATTAATAAAAGGTAAAGTAATAGTTAAAATTTCTATTTGTAACCATCGTTCACGGATCCAAAAAACAGGCCCTTAGTGTAAACTGTAGAGACAAAGTTCAACTTAATACACCGACAACCACTGGCAACATTTTTATGTAACATGCGGTTAATAAATAATAAATAACTATCCTTGGACATTTTACACTACGCCTCTAGTCCCAAACTGAGCAAAGCTTGTACTATACCTACTAGACAACGGTTAGGTGACATAAGCTAAAATTACACACAGAAACATTTACATAAAGAAACTGTCGTCTAGAAAATTCGTCACTAGGTTTTCCCCGATTGGATTGTCAAAAAATCTTTATTTGCGTAATATGTCACTCAGGAATCGTAGCCTTTTACTGGTGAAAGAAATTTCTAATCGGTTCTGTAATTCCAAAGATTACTTCTACAAAGAAACTCTACTTATTTATAATATTAAAGTAGACGCCAACAATCTGTACTAAATTCCCTAATGTAGGAATAGTGCTGTTATATTTCAGTATATCTTTACTTTTTTAGAGATAACATTAGCCTAAAATTTTGGGAAACAGAACTGCTTGTTATTATAAGCTTTTTATTTGTTATACATTTACAAAACAAACAATATTTTTACCTGTTTATAATATTGGTAAGAGTTTTATTTTCCGCCAAATCTGTAGGGTAATTCAAGTGCAATCTGTCATTTCAATCTATTCTATTTGTCATTTAGCTTGTTTAATCTGTGCTGAATAAAGTGCACAATATTTAAGCAGGATATGGTTGCACGCGGATTTTTAGAGAGTTAAATCTTTTGGCCAATAGAAAACGTCATAATAGTTATTATATGAACTGGGATTGGTCAATGACTTTTGAAATTAAAATCCGATGGCCTGAAAAAATCGGTTTTCCAACAAACGTCAGTTACGCGCAAGGAGGTTTAGCTATTTATCCATCGAAGTTAATAAGGGAGAAGACATAAGACTAATTTTATTATTTGCCTGCCGCGACCCGGTTTTTACGAACAATGACGATGACGAACGATAAACCAGTAACGAGGAGCACACTTAGCAATGCTTCCAGGTTGCGCCTCGGTATCAATTAAGTAACATTTTCCGTTAAGTTTACTTTATGGCCAACTAAAGGACTTTTGCCGTCTCCATGGACAAACTCGAAGTATGATAACTACAGTCATTGTCAAAATTTTGCACTGCCATTGCCGCTGGATACCATATATCGCTACTATATTCATAGATAATAGACTTTCAGTTAATCGTCAAAATTGACATTGTTTTTTAAATAACAACAAATGGTATGAAAAAGCGCGGGAAACGGCGAACTGAGTAGGCGTCTTTTTTTGGCTTTTGTAAAATTAATTTGAATTAAGGATCAAATAAGTGGTGTATTGTATATATTTTGTTACTTTTTATCTGTATTTACGTAGTTCTTGTGTAATTTCATCAGTTATTCGGTAAGTCATTGCATTTTGATTTTTTCGTGATGTGTGAACCTGACGACCCTGGGGGAGGCGTAGTCCCCCAGGCGTCCAATTTTGTTACGATTTCTAATAATTTAACCGATATGGAAACCGATGGATCATTATTTGACACGGATGGGTCTGGAAAGAATGTAAATTCAAAGAATAAACGTAAACGTTCCTCTGTGCAAAAAGTTTGTAAACACTGCAACAAAAAACGGAGAAGGAATCGAAAATCTAATTTAGGCGGCACTGCTAGTGAATTTGAATGCCAATGTATTAATGAACTTACTACTCTAACGCAAACCACTTCAACTCCTATTGATTCTTCACAAGTAGGTGATACACTTGTACCAGGTCAAAAGACTAGTGAAATTTTAGGTGCTAGTGAAACACGTACTCCTGTAGGAAGAGACCTTTATGTAGCTACTGACTTAGCCCCTTACACAGTTCATGTGCAAAAAGAACAATCCTCTCCAAACGAAAATTGCACCTTACACCCCGTATCATTTGGGCATTTTCTCAAAAGAAACAATATTAAAAACATTGTCAATGGCAGTCTTAAAAGGATAGGTAGGAACAGAATTTCAATTGCATTCTCTAAATTTGAGGATGCCAACGCTTTCCTTAACAGTAACTTGCTGAAATCAAATACTTACAAAGCATTCATACCCACATTCAATGTGACACGGATGGGAGTCATCAGAGGTGTACCTGTTAGCTGGAGTGATGAGGATATTATGAATAATATTAGTGTTCCTACAGGATGTGGAAATATAATCAAGGTAAGGCGCTTAAAGAAAAAGACAACTTCTATTGGCAAAACTGAATTTTTGCCAATTGAAACTGTCGTAGTGACATTTGATGGACAAATTTTGCCAAAAAGAATATTTCTTTGCTACAACTCTCTTCCTGTGGACCTGTATATTTACCCCACAATACAATGTTTTCAGTGCTGCCGATATGGACATGTTAGGAGTCAATGCCGTTCGTTAGCGAGGTGTTTTAAATGCGGAATGGGACACACTGGTGACACTTGTGATGTTGACGAAGAAAACATAACCTGCTTCTTGTGCTCTGGTCTTCATATGGCCACGAGCAGGAAATGTCCTGAATATGTTAGGCAAAGAAGTATCAAAGAATCCATGGCTAAAAGCTGCATAACTTATTCAGAGGCACTAAAATTACATCCTCCGATATCAAAGTCATTTGCTGATGTTTTGGTATCGGGGCGTTCTGGCCAACAAAATTCCTTGATTCCTCTCAGCCCACAGCAACCGCATACTAATAAACAAAACACTTTGAACACCTCATATAAAAAAACAGTTCTCATAAAGCCTAGAACACCGCATAGGCCTGGTAAAGGTTATGATCGTCATGAACACGAAACACTAACTAAAGACTACAGTACTCCTATCTCCCCCAGTAGAAGCATTCTTAATAATGATAATGATTCAACTCATGATTCAAATAGTTCACTTTCTAACCTCTCTATTCGAGACCTTATCATTGCGCTTATTACATCTTTGACACATAACAACAACATATTACCGTCCAACGTTGCCATACCGAAAAATGATGTACTAGTTAATAATATTTCTACTGTTTATGGGGAAAAAGTCCCTAATAGTGCAGTGGAATTGCAGGAGCATTAATCATAAGAAAAGCGACCTAAATTATATAATAAATTCTTTAAATCCGTTTATAATAGCTCTACAAGAAACTTGGCTTCGGCCTGACTCTATTTTTAAAATTTCCGGTTTCTCTTGTATTCGAGAAGACCGCTTTGATAACTACGGTGGGGTTGCCTTACTTATAAGGCACCCAATGCCATTTGTACATATTCCTATTCCGCAGCATAGTAATGATTTTTCGATTATCGCTGCTTCTGTAAATAATATATCTTTTGTTTCTATATATATTCCACATCCCTCAACTTCTATTTATGATGAAATCGAACCAATTTTGAGTGTAATACCTAAACCTGTTGTAATAATGGGGGATTTTAACGCTCAACACCAATCTTGGGGAAGCACTACTTCTAACCACTATGGAAATCGCATTCTTGACTTTTTGGATAGAAATAATTTATGTTTCTTAAATTCTGGAAATCCTACACGGCGCACCCTTCCTGACGAGGGGGTAAGTGCTCCTGACCTCACAATCTGCAATCCCAGCCTTGCGTCCTCTCTAACGTGGTCGACCTTACCTTCTACATACGGAAGCGATCACTATCCGATAACAATAACCTTTCCAACTGACCAAAAAATATCTCCCACTCGCCCTCCTCGACTAAAGCATAAATTGCAAAACGCTGATTGGAATTTATTTAAAGAAAGAGTTCAAGAAAAGATTTCGTCTTTGCCTTCTATAATAAATTCCAATCATAACGAATGTGCAGAGGCTTTAGCTTCGTTATTATTAGAAACAGCTGACGAAACTTTCCCCTCGAAAAATCCTGCTCGTAATAAATTACCTGCTCCCCCTTGGTGGGACTCTGAATGCTCTGACGCTATCAAAGAAAGAAAGGCAGCTGAGAAAAAGTATGTTTCGGACTCGACTGAAGAAAATTTTGAATATCTTTCACAAGTTACCGCTAGTACTAGAAAACTCTTTAAGCAAAAGAAATGGGATAGTTGGAAGAATTTTTGCTTTTCCATCTCTCCGGATACTCCTTCATCTGCAATTTGGTCGAACATTAGACGATTTAGGTCAGCTTTTAAGGAATCCACCCCAAAAGTTCTCCCTACATCATTAACTGATAATTTTTTAGACAGACTGGCTCCATCGTCAGTCCCGGAATTAATTACTCCCTTGCTCATGTCCATGTCAGAAAACGTACAATCCGGATTAAATGCTCCTTTCACTTTAACTGAACTTAAAGGTGTTCTTACTTATGTCAAGGACTCATCACCTGGTCCTGATGGAATCCCTTACTCTTTTCTTGCTCAGCTTTCGGATTCCTCTTTGAATTATTTTTTGAATTTAATTAACTCGATAATTTTTAATGGAAATATACCCCCTTCATGGAAAGTTCAAGAAGTTTTACCTATACTAAAACCAAATAAATCCCCCTCAGAGGCAGAATCATATCGCCCTATAGCTCTTTCTTCGGTTATGGCTAAAATTGCGGAGCACTTAGTTAAAAATCGACTTGAGTGGTATGTGGAGAGTAAAGGATTTTTAAGCAATAGTCAGTTTGGATTTCGAAAAGGTAGGAGCACGTCAGACAGCATTGCAATATTCACCACTGACATAAGACTAGCGTTTTCGATTAATGAACATTTGTTAGCAGCTTTTCTAGATATTTCCGCCGCGTACGATAACGTAGTGTTGTCCCTACTTGTAGAAAAATTGTACAAATTAGAGGTTCCCGTGATTTTAATAAATTTTATTGTAAATATCTTAGTCGGTAGAAGTGTACATATTTTTAATGAAGACTTGGAAAAGAGAACGAGGTTATTATGGAATGGGCTCCCTCAAGGTTCCGTTCTAAGTCCTCTTCTTTTTAATATTTACTCTCATGATCTGGAATCTTCCTTTGGTAATGGCATTAACGTACTCCAATACGCTGACGATTTACTTTTGTATGTATCTGGAAAGAATACTGAAATCTTATGTAATACATTGAACTATAATCTTACTGTCCTAAAATTGTGGTTAGATAATAATGGCATGACTCTATCCGTGCCCAAAAGTTCGGTTGTTCTTTTCTCACGAATGAGATGCCCACCACCAATTACAATTTTTTATGATAATATTCAAATACCGATAAGTAACGAAGCCAAATTCTTGGGTGTTATTTTAGATTCAAAGTTGACAGGACTTTCACATTTCTATTATATTAGTGCAAAATGCGAACGCTTACTTAATATTCTAAGATGTCTGCGGGGAGTATGGTGGGGAGCTCATCCGTTTTCACTAAAACTTCTCTATAATGCAATTATCAGAAGCATTCTTGATTATGGAACGCAATTCCTGGAACCATGCAGCGTTGTTGGTCTACGAAAACTAGACGTCATTCAAACAAAAGCACTACGCACTGTAGTAGGTGCAATGAAATCAAGTCCCAATAATGCTTTACAACTAGAATGCGTGGATCCTCCTTTAAGACTCCGGCGACAGTTTCTTAGTGATAAATTTTTATTTCGTGCTTTGCAATTATCCCAACACCCCCTTTATCACAGATTACTAACTTTATCCGAATATATTCAATCTTCTCCGTATTGGACACATAAAAATCCTCCGTGTCTGATAATTAGCTTTCAAAAATTTAAATCTCTTCAAGCACCTACTCATAGATCACTTTATCTCCCAATATTCTCTTCAGATTATGATTCATTAGTATTATCCCTTAATATTTACTTCGATATTAATATATCTAAGATGGACAGATATGCTAATACAAAGTTCAATCTAGTATTAGAAAATAACTGGTTTGATTGGCATCATTTATATTGCGATGCTTCAAAACATCACCAGGATGGTCCTGTTGGAGTAGGTGTTTTTCACCATCAGTATAAAATTCATCAAATGATAAAATTACCCCCTGAATCTTCAGTATTTACTGGGGAATGCGTTGGTATACTCAAATCTTTAGAATATATTCTTTTGATGAAACTTAAAAAGTCCGTAATTTTCTCAGATTCCAAAAGTGCCCTTCAGGCCTTAGCTAAGTACCCTTTTAAATCTAATATTTTTTATCCAGTAATTATGAAATGTAGGAGCTTGTATAATAAATGTATTTCGTTGGGATTACAAGTAGCTTTCGTATGGATTCCAAGCCATTGCAACATAACGGGAAATGTCAAGGCTGATAAATTTGCGAATGATGCGGTGTCTAGTGGTGACAATTTCCCGTACAAAAATTACTGTCACGATCTAGTAGCTCTACCTAAAGTGTATCTTCGTCAATCCTGGGAACAGGACTGGAGCATTAGTAGTCAGACCAAAGGAAAACATTATAAACAGATACAACCAACTATCCCAATTAAACCGTGGTTTTTCAAATCCTATTTACCTAAAATTTCTACTACGATTCTTATTCGTATGAGACTGGGGCATGTGTGTACACCTCAACATTTGGCACGAATTCACATTATCTCTGATGATACTTGTGAATGTGGAGATGAAGTGGGCGATTTAAATCATATCTTCTTTGCCTGCCAAAAATATGATTCCTCTTCCTTTATCCAGTCATTAATATCCCTCCGTGTCCAACTACCTACATCCATAATTTGTCTGTTATCCTCTAATGATGTAAATATATATAAATGTATTTCTATGTTTATTATTACTTATGATATTAAAATATAGCCTGATACGGCTATATTTTATCCTTTTTATGTCATAAACATATTTTCTGTCTAATGTACATAGTAATATGATTAGTTATTAATTATTATTATCCTGTAAACAATAACACCATTCCTGCCTGATCCTTCAAAATTTTCGCTCTTCCCGGGTATTTTCCTATAAAATCCGTTTCCCAACCTTTACACCTCGTCATTGGCAAATGCACAAGCCGTGCGTGCCAGAAAAAAAAAAAAAAAAAAAAAAAAAACAAATGGTATGAATTTTTAAATGTGATATTTTTATAAAGGTAAGTCCCCAAAACAACATTTGATAGCCTATTTTCTTTCGTTGGCATCTAAGTTCCTGTTTTCTACATATATGTTACTACTACCTATTGGATAAGTAACTAAGAACTTTGTCGTTTATTCCATGTGAACAAAATCCCTAAAAGCCCATTTGTAATAATATTCTTACTAAACACTGCTGAAAAAGGACTAAACTTCTGAGCTATGAACGTATAATCCAGTAGCATTAAGTAGGTAGGTACGTATAGCGACGTTGGAACTTGATATAGAAGTTAGCTGTTTTATATTTTTTTTCACAGCAGAAATCTTTATCTTTGATCTTAATATCTGATCGTACGTATTGTCTTTTAAAATATTACATTTGCCTAAATAAAAATAACCGACCTGCTGCTTATGTAAATTATAATTATTTATAACCCTACTTACAATGCATAACAATCATAATTAGGTATTATAACCCTACTTAACCCAGATACTCCTGAAACTTTTTATACTCGTCAATTTTTATAATTTTTTAGTATGTTTCTAAATAGAGGTCAAGTGTCCACAGAAAAATATTAGAAAAATTCTTGGTCAACTGGAAAAGCCGGAAAATGGGTGGTGTTTTAACACCTGGTCGGAGAATGGACTACTACCACAACTACTACTATGAGAAAAAACCATACTATGATTTTGTTAGGTTTAAGAGTTAAAAACGAGTTGTAAGTTATACTCATTTATTAAAAAAATACCAAAATCTTATTCAGAAGTATGGTATATCGATTGTGGAAATATCAATTACTGTAAGGGACAAAACACGACTTTTCAGGAGAGCCAAAAAACGATTTTTTTTTCTTTATACCTCAATATCTTTTTATGTGATATTACGATTTAAATAGTTTCTATGGCAAAGTTTCTTAGAATTTTCTGTTCTTTCATAATATAAACGCCAAATTTTCGAAAAATGGGTAGTTTAAAAGATAGCATGTCCCTTACATTAAAGAAACGAGCTTGACTGTACCTTACAATGTTGAAATTTAACAGTATAGAATGTCATGTATGTTGTAAGGTACATTTAAGAATAAATACAACAGTAATATTATTGTAACTTGACAATTTTAACATTGAAACCTGATGTAAGTAGAGGTTGCATTCGAGTTTTCATTAACAAAACGAAGAGAAGAGATAGAAACAAGACAACTTAGTGTTCACAAATGCAGTTGGAGGCATCAAATACACATCACCAACAAAACATTTAGTCACTGATGATGCGTACGTCTGCATTTGTGAACAAGTTGTCTTGTTTCTATCTTTTTCTGATCATTTTTACGCGGTTAGGTTTTTTTTTAATCATCGTTCGTTCGTTTTAGCCGAATGACGTCCACTGCTGGACAAAGGTCTTCCCCCAAGGATTTCCACAACAACCGGTCCTGCGCCGCTCGCATCCAGGCACCTCCTACAACCTTCACCAGATCGTCGGTCGACCTAGTGGAGGTCTGCAGCACATTACGTCTTCCAGCTCGTGGTCGCCACTCAAGAATTTTTCTGCCCCAGCGGCCATCAGCTTTGCAAGCTACGAGCTCCACTCACTGCCACTTGATTTTAGCGATTCTGCGGACTATGTCAGTCACTTTGGTTCTCCTGCGGATCACGTCATTTCTGGTTCAATCACTACGAGCATAGCACGCTCCATCGCCTTTGACCTTGAGTCTTCTTATGAGGCCCACAGTAAGCGACCACGTCTCAGATCCATAAGTTATCAAAGACTTTTGTCTTGAGACAGTGCGATATTTCAGACGTGAGAATATCACGAAGCTTCCTGAACGTTGCCAGCCGAGTTGGATTCGACGATTGACCTCTTCCTCGAAGTTGGACCTACCTAAGGCTGGTTTTAGTGTCACGCGGACCGTCAGTGCGGATCGCTCCGCACAGCCAATCTGTATGAACTGCTAGGGAGCGAGCGATTCCTGCCGACCGCATTACTCTAAAACGCTTCCTCGAAGTTTACAGATCGGCTGTGTGGAGCGGATCCGCACTGGACAGTCCGCGTGACACTATAACCAGCCTAACTGGACTGTTTGTACTAGATATATACAGTGTGTCCGGGCATGTAGTGATCAAACTTTAAGGGCCAAATCTAGGGACAATTTTATCGATAAAAATACTTCAAATTTGGGGCTTGACCCATTTATCGCAAAATTACAAGGATTTAAGTTTTTAATTTTTAGTTTTTACCTCTTCCTTCAAAAACAAGTGAAAGCGTGGGTAGCTTAACATTAATAAGCAAATATTTTATATCATGGGATAGCCAATAAAATTATCTATTAGCAAAACTAGAAAACAGTTACAAGTTTCATACATTTTAAGGGAGTAAGAATGGATTTAATTAGAAAAAAACATGACTTTTTCACTTCTTTTTCAGTTATTTTCCAACACAAGAAAAACCGGGTCGTTAAGGTATGTATTATTGTATCCAGTAGCATTAAGTAGGTAGGTACGTATAGCGACGTTGGAACTTGATATAGAAGTTAGCTGTTTTATATTTTTTTTCACAGCAGAAATCTTTATCTTTGATCTTAATATCTGATCGTACGTATTGTCTTTTAAAATATTACATTTGCCTAAATAAAAATAACCGACCTGCTGCTTATGTAAATTATAATTATTTATAACCCTACTTACAATGCATAACAATCAAACCCTACTTAACAATGCATAACAATCATAAGATAGTTTGGCGTATAAGTAGGTAGGTAGGTACTATCTAGGCCGAAGGTGGAAGCGATCGACCCGGAAATATTCTCAACCATCTCAACTATCATAATATGTATTTAGAACAGTCCCTCCTTACCAATGATATTATAGATAATACCATTGCTCCTTACCATCAATGCAATCGAGCAGACAAAGGACATTGATAAAAATCGCCCTAAGATTTTCAAAGACTTAGTATGTACCATAATTTTATGTATATTTTATTTATTTACTTGCAAGTGTCCAAACCTATCGGACAAGTTGCAGTTCGAAAAAATATTTTAAAAGTATTTAAACGAAATCAAAGTGACCGACATATTGACAGAGCAGAGACAGAGATGCGCTTTTTTAATTCGATTTAAGTAAATAATGGTATGATCGATTAGACTAGAGTCTAATCATTAGACCTTTAGACGGGCGCAGATCCGCCGCGCCCGCAGCGCTTCAGTGGATTATTGCATTTTATGTATATTTAATCACATTTATTTACCTACATTTACATATTTACTCTTTTCTTTAAGTGTAGACACTGTTTATGTATAAGTCCACTATTGCATGCCGTGGCAACCTATAATTAAGGCAGCACTTAGATTAAGTTAAATACGTTGTAAATATTGATTGTCTTCCAGTGTATGTCTTGTTGGTTGTCCTATTAAATAAATAAAATAAATATTTATAGCAACACAATGTTTAAAAATATTTTTTTTCAAAAATTATCAATTTAATCGATTATGTCTATTCTAAATGGACATCCCTATTTGTTAGTCAAATTGTCATTCACTCGCATCACCTTTTCTCTCTCACTCACTCTTGCTGTGTTGCTGTCTTGCTTGATCGTTCTTTGTGATTCGTTTGTGTTTTAGCTTTTATTTTCGGAACTTTATTAACTACAAACTTGGCTATTCAAACGGACTCTGATTGATTGCAATAACGACATACTCAGCCTGGGATTTACTGTTTTTGTGTGGCTCGGCCAAGGCTCGGCTGGTGGTTCTATGGTGTTAGAAAATGAGCAACTTAATTATACACAACAATGGGCAGCACCTCGATCGGTAAGTACCCTTAGATTAATAAAACCTAGATGGATAGTCTTCATACAAACGCTTCGTCAAGAGTGAGGCAAAAATCTTATGTCATTAGTGTCAATTTTGTTGGGGAGTGTAGACAGTGAAGGCGATTTTCCCGAAAGTAGGGAAATTTTTAATACGTTTTTAATTATTTTATAACTAACAAAAACAAAACGCATCATGTACTTACTTATTTATTGAATTCAAAGTACCTACCTAATTACAATAAGATAAATCGACTGAAAAGTCTCGATTTCATAAAAAAGGAAGTGTATTTGTACTGCGAACAATTGGGAAATAAATTTTCTTGTTACTGGTATCATTCCCGTATTTAATTTTTGAAAGTCAAATTCAAGCAAAATACGCGTCGAATCGTAGTACTTACTTATGAAATGTAACACTGGTCACTTTCTTTAGTTTTTCTGATGTATTTAGACACCCTTTCACAGCACAAACCGTCTTAATTAATTAAAAGTCGTCGGACGTGTTTACCAATTTTTCACTTTGACAGTTCATGTGACGTTTACGAGTAAGCCATTCTGGCTTACTAAAATCTGCCTCACCTTTCGTGCACTGACTATCTATCTATCTAGGTTTTATTAATCTAAGTAAGTACCTACATTTTGCTCTGCAAGCAATCTTATGAATAAGTACTAGCCTTGCCAAACTTCTGAATTGCCATTCTCATGGCGGGTTGTCTTGAAATGAATGTTCCGCTATTATCTGTGGTTCAACCCTGGACAGTGTGGACAGCCAGGCCCGATTCGATTGTAAGAAACTAGTCGATGGTACAGCGCAATGGAGGCATGAGCGAAACAACAATTATGTTGACAATCCAGCTGGTTTTGGTGTAAATCTAAGGAATTATTTACTTTGACACTATCTCCCTGCTCTCAATGAAAGCTTGTTTTGTTTTGTTTTTTGGAACTAAGACTACTAGAATATTATTTTTTGTAACTAAGTTTGTAACACGTCATAATTAATTATTATAACAACAATGCTTATTTACTAAAGCTGTTTAACCCTACCCTCTGACCCAAAATTCTACTAACAGCACATAATATTGAATTATCATTTTTTTTTATGGTTTGCGGCTCAATTTATTCAACGCACAGGAGTATGTGTGGCATGGCATGCAATGAATCTATTTATTTTTACAGGTTACAGCTCATGATCTTATATGCACAACATGTTGGACCCAAGCCCAAGATACAACTCAAATGCATCTACTTCAAATCTTAGCAGAAAATGTGTGCTTTGCAGTAGAACACTAGAGCCTAGAACACGTTCACATCAGCTCATGTCCCTGAGAACTAACACTCAACATCATATTAACATCAGGAACATAATTGTGGAACGACTAACTCCATTAGAGGTAATGCACGCTAAAGTCCTTATTTAATAAAATGTTATTGGCTATACAATCAGTCTAATTCTTGTAAAGTTATTGGTTTCTGTAAATTAATACTAAAATAAAATAATTTAAGTGCGGGACATTAAAAAACTGATAATTTTTTTAAACTTATTTCTAATTATTATTATTTTTAAACAGGTTACTGCAAATGACTACATCTGTGGGGCTTGTCACTCATTATTGCAAAGAGATACCACACCTACTTCACAAGACTCTCCAGATATGCCAACCGGTGCCCCGGTAGGTCACCAACAAGTTTGTGTTGGATGTGGTTGTTCATTATTGCGAACTTGAAGTCATTGTTTGGATACAGAGAATAATCAAGATATATTAAACATTGTTCGAAATTGGATTCAACCCAGAGAGGTAAGAGCCCTGCCAGTTTTATAATACATAAAAATAATTATGCCGGTTTATTATAATAATAAAAAAGGTTTTTTCCGAATCAGCCTTCCCATCCTTCAACTCCTTCCATTGCTTTCAATCTGCCACTACTCTCATCCATACAGGTTATACAGGGTGGAAACGATAAGTGATCTCACTCGATTATTTCTAAACTACACAAGATATCGAAAAACTGGTTACTCATCCTGAAAGTGCTTCACGAGCTCTTTCTAACGGTATCAGTAAATAGTTACAGAATTAACTGGATCTATCCGAAAATTCAATGTTTTCAGCCTCCATACTAAATGTATGCCAGCCACACAATATTAAAAGTGTTATAGATCACTTATCGTTTCCACCCTGTATAATACAAATAGACTTATATTATTAAAATATTGCAATATTATTACTTACATAATATTAAACATAATTTTTACTATTATAAAGCCAGTTAAAAATTCCCTGAGCCAAATAAACTCAGTAAAGTTTTATTTATACTTCCTGCATAACAACAGACTACTCTTATAAACTATGTACCACTATTCTCACTCTCAATCCTCGTTCCTCATTCATCCCTTTCGTTTCCTCCATAGACCAATCATTCCTCATCATTCAGCGTTCAAATCATAAATTATCTTTCATCACTCATCTTACTATTCCGTTACACACAAAAGTCGTTAATCCTATATAAATATTGCTCTTCTTATTGTTGAACTGTGAATCTGATGTTTTATTTTATTTTCAGATTCGTCCTTCAGATCTTCTTTGCCATAGATACTATCAGAGAGCACGAATTACTACAGTTGGTGCTTATTTAATGAAGCTGAGGACCGGTGATTCAGATGACAGAATAGCTACATTACTTGGCATTTCAAGGAGTACTCTTACAAAATATGTAATGAAAGCACGCAGTATGATGGAGGAACATTTCGTACCAGCACATTTAGGGTTACAACATATTAGTAGAGAGGAAGTAGCCCAAAGAAACCTTTATGTTCCAGTCTCTTTTCGGGAAGCCAGGAAACGATTTACCACAAAGAAAGGCTATTGTCATCATGGATGGTACATACATACATTTATGTGCAAAAAAGTAGCAATTATGCATACCAAAAAAAAAACTTATTCCCTATACAAATATCGGAATCTCGTTAAACCATTTATGGTACTTTGTTGTGATGGCGACATCATTGATGTATTGGGCCCATATTTAATAGAAAATGTAGAACATGACCATTAATAAATAATAAGTACCTACATACGTATTTTCATTTATACCTACATAACTGCCTACTTACCCTTGGGTCGGAATAAAGATATTTTTGGATTTAAATGTAAGTAAAATATATTAACTTCTTTTTAAAAAATGTTTGGCTTTTCCGTAGGCATTCCTATTTTTCCAATACGCAAAGTTCTATTTGCTGCTATTCTTACGGTTTGACAAAGGGGTTCTTTATCGATCTACGATTTAAAGTGTAATTAAGACGTCTCTCCTACATATCTATACCTACTTATAATAAATCTGTAGAGAGGTCAATTCTGTACATGAAATATAATTTTCAAAATAACTATCAGGGGGTGATACTGATGCCAAAAATGCAATCAGTAAAATTTTTGTCTGTCTGTCTGTCCGTCTGTATGTTCCTTATAGAAACAAAAACTACTCGACGGATTTTAACGAAACTTGGTACAATTATTCTTCATACTCCTGGGCAGGTTATATGTAGTATACTTAGGAATTCTCACGGGAACAGGAATTAGCGGGAAAATCCTTTTGTATGAAAAATCTAAACCGCTTAAGTTAGACGCTTTAAATTTCGCACGTAGGTACTTTAGTAAACTAATTCCCACGGGAACGGGAATTCGCATTATTATACATATAATTCTTGACAATAAATAGTTTTATTAGCAACTAGCGGCCGCCCGCGACTTCGTACGCGTGGATCCCGTTTTACCCCCTTCATCTATCTTACGCGGTTTAGATTTTTTCGTTCAAATGTTTTTTCCCGTTCACGTGGGAATTTTGCAATGTCCTGTTGTAACTAAGCTTTAAGTTTATTAAGATACCTACATGTCAAATTTCAAGCGTCTAACTAAAGCGGTTTAGATTTTTCATACAAAGGGATTTTCCCACGAATTCCAGTTCCCGTGGGAATTAGTTTACTAAAGTACCTACGTGCGAAATTTAAAGCGTCTAACTTAAGCGGTTTAGATTTTTCATACAAAAGGATTTTCCCGCTAATTCCTGTTCCCGTGGGAATTCCTAAGTATACTATAACCTGCCCAGGAGTATGAAGAATAATTGTACCAAGTTTCGTTAAAATCCGTCGAGTAGTTTTTGTTTCTATAAGGAACATACAGACAGACAGACAGACAAAAATTTTACTGATTGCATTTTTGGCATCAGTATCACCCCCTGATAGTTATTTTGAAAATATATTTCATGTACAGAGTTGACCTCTCTACAGATTTATTATAAGTACCTATAGAAGATAGAAAATGGAAATGTACTTCTGTTATGCTAATAACCTCAAAATCTGAAGCATTTTTCCTATTGTAACGAATCTCCCGCTTATCCGTGCTTTAAGTATCTACACTAATATTATAAAGAGGAAAACTTTGTTTGTTTGGTTGTAATGAATAGACTCAAAAACTATTGGACCGTTTTTATTAAATTCTTTCACCATTCGAAAGCTACATTATCCACGAGTAACAGGCTAAATTTTATTTTGGAAAATAATAGGGTTCCGTAAAATATGTAGGTACCTAATGTAGGCCACGCGCGCGAAGCCGCGAGCGAAAAGCTAGTGGAGTATAAGGTGACAATCGTTAAGTAATTTCACATATAAAAATCATTATTTCATTGCTTGGGGGTCTTGGGGCGAACGATGTATGGACGCAGAACAATATCCTTTATTTTCAAATTTAAGCAAAAAGCATTCTGTGGTTATAAAATACCTATGCTTATTTGCACCTAGTTTATCAATCACCATGTTAATTCCATGCTTTCTATCCAGTCGACTGCTCTAACGACAAGGGTGGGCAGTCGTTGAGATGACAGCGCGAAAATCGTCGGCATCCACTAATTATGACCCTTATGTACCACTATATTGACAAAGTTCTCCGTCTTCGTACGCGATATTGGAAATTTGGCATCTACCATCGGCTGATCTGACATTAGGCGTAGTCTGGCTTTGATATTCAATTTTCAACTGTATTACCTTGACAATCAGTTCAAAATTGATTACTAGAAAATTATTTGACAGACGATTTCTACTCTCGACAAATGCATTTGAATTAGCCCACTGAATTCTTAGTATCCTGCTGAGATTGTGTATTATCATAAGCAGCTTTTGCGATGATGATTTTCCTCTAAAGCAAATAATTCGATTATTTCTCAGAAAGGTATTTTAAACGTAGCTAATTGTACGAATGATTATCAGATGGTACTTAAGACGAAACATATTTTAACAAAAATTATTTGTTTAAGATTTTATTTTCTATAAACATCGCATAAAATACATAATAGTCTTTTCATATCTATTTTTAAAGGGGGAAAATTAAGCTCTTCTTAGGATACAAAATGCAAAAGGTTGAGTTACGAAATACCATTCATTTACCATTAAAGTTTAACTTCATTTAGGATAGGTATTTAAAACTTAATGAAGTGATTAAGTAAGTAAAAACAAGCATGTAAAAAGATGTGAAAAATGTAGAGATTGTACTATCTGAAAGTTTGTTTTTTGTTCAGTAATATTTTGATTACTCTTGCTGAACTCTTTTAATTAGTATTTTTATGGCTAAGTAATATAACACAGCATAATAAATCATTTGGGTGGTCGGTGGCACTTATACTTCAGGTATTTTGCCAAGGTATTGTAACATACGTAAATAGATTTTTCAGTTACATGACGAAATTTAAATACATATCTATTTTTCAACTTCGTTAGAATTTACGTAAATCCATTCTAATTGTACTTAACGGTCAAATAAGATAAGTAGCATTTACTAACTATACTAACTTAACAAGAAAAATTAAAGCACTGAGTCAGCATTGACTTCAAGTAGTACCCAACTGCATGAAAAAGTACGTACAATTTCGTAACCTTGCATCATAGCCCTTCAATGACACAACACGCTTGCTGCGTTTACTACAAACATCAGGGAGGGCGCCACCTCCAACCGAATACGCCAAAAATATCCGTTTCCCTTGGTTACAATATTAGTTCCATTTTTCGCCGCGCCCAATGCGGTCAGTGCGGCCACACATCAGTGGGCGCGCCCGCGTGCACGCGTCGGCTGCGTGATTCTGACGTCAGCGCGCGTCACTATGCGTCAAAACAACGCGGAAAGCACACAATCTTCGACCTTATTACGAACCAATAAGGACATCCGATAGGCGCATTGTGCAATCCCCTCCGTAGTTTTCCGTTCACTATGATGCGCGGCCGCTGGTCGAGATTCAAGTTGCTTACACGTCATTTTACGATAGAGGTTTGGCAAATACTTGCACTTGCAGTTTTGCATTCCACGACTAAATTAAAATTAGTAAAAGAGGTAGCAGCTAGTCTCTTCATTGATATTGCAAGCCGGGCTGTGAGTGCCACGCACCGCTCACGACCTTCGGCGTTGGGTAACATAAAAGAAGAAAAGAACTCGGATAGTTTTGGCCGATGACCGCGATTCGATTGCTTAACTGTCGGATAGCGAAATTCCGAGTCAAATTAAACCATAGATTGAACTATCAAAGAGATAAGTATAGGTTTAAAAGATATTTCGTCAGTTTCCAATATGAATTCCAGACAAACAGAAACTTACTTATTAACTTCTAAATTATGTTTTTCTTTCGCGCCAAAATAAATCGGGGCGTGGCAATGACGTCATCGAGACAAAAAATGATTACTTTATTTCAAAATCTCCTTCGTAAAAATGCTATGTATTAAATGAGCAGTTCAAAAACCACGCAGCTAAGGAATACTTAGATAAATATGTACAACAGCGAACATTACGTTATCAGTATGAGCGAGCCAATATAAGGCGCCCGCGCACTGGATCCACGCCCAGTGCGGATTGCACGGGCAGACTATCAACAACAAAAAAAAACTTAAAATAATAATAGTAAAGTAACATATTATATTTTTACTACAATGTATTAAAGTACTTGTAGTATACGAAATAACTGAGTATCTTTCAATGACGAAACCTTATCCAATTCATTGATCGATATTTTTAATGTTAATACATGCCAATGATCTGATTCTGATTAATTAAAGCATATTACTGATAAGAATGTAAATAAACTAATTAAATAACATTTGTCAAGAATGTAATTAAGAAAATATTACAAATTGAAATGTATCTAAAAGTCGTGAACTTCCGACTGTATTAATTGTTTATTTATTAACTTTAATAGTAAATAAGATGTGTTAATGAAATTATCTAATTAGGAAAAGCAATTAATGAGAGGATCATTCAAACAGTTGTAAAGCTTATTTACTACTACATAAGCAGGAAATAAATAAATTAATAATTACCTTTGATAAAAACAATCCGTGATAACAAATAATATTATTGTTTAAATGTAGGTCATGATTTACAATGGTAATCGTTTATCTGAATACAAGCATTTCCTTCGGCTTCACCCACGTGGAGTATCATAACAAATACATACGTGTGTCGATCTGAATGAAGTGCCTTTCAAATGGTGAAAGAATTATTCAAATACCTATATCCAGTAGTCAAATGTCAGAGCCTTATACAAGAAAAAAAAAACTTAATGAATGATCATCAGGTAAAGTTTTTCAAATATTTTTATTCCATGTCGTGACCATTTTTGGTAGGTACACCATGACATATGAGAAAAAGCTCTAAAAAGCTTTGAAATCCACTTTTATTACATAGTGGGAGGCATTGATAATCATGTATCATCATGTAATGTATCATGGTAGGCTTTAAGTATTGCCAAGTAGGTAATTTAGCTGTACTAATTAAGCTAAAATAAATAATTTTTGGTTGCAGTTCATAAAGTAATAAGAGCTTTAGCATAAATCTAAATATGATGTGAACACTTGCCTTGATTCGTATAGTTAAAGAATTTTCTAATCCATAATTTAACGTCAAAATAACTGTTTGGTAGCATTCCAAACACACATTTATTTAAAGACATCTTTATAGACTATCATTCATTATTTAACAGTTCCACAAGGTTCCACCTTGTACATTAAAACTGTTTACAGTACAAGCCCAGTGCTAAACTAAGAATATCGCTTCTTGCGTAAGATCCCTGGAAAAATAATGTAAACAAGGCTTGTTATACATGTGTGTAATATACATTATAGGTACAGTCACGGAATGAAAAGGTTTCAGTTTTCAAATTGATTCCTTCAACGAATCGCGAGCACATATTACCTTTTGAAACTATGTTACAGAATAATCTCGAGTTAGAGAAAATAATCTTTAACTGTTCGTCAGTAAAGTTCAAAATTATTCAGATCAAAGTTGTTTGACGATTTATCTTGTCAAGAAGATTATTATGATTGATAAACTAAAACCTTCTTGTTGGTTCAACCTGCCATTATTATTTCTTATAAAATAAAAAAAAACTATTGTCAATTGGTCAATGTCATCATTGCATTGCACTGATGGGATAGAAAAATAAACAAGCAAAACCTTAATCGTTAGCAAACGTCATATTTATTTAAATGTTAGCAGCACTGTTTCTTGCACTGTTATGTTGGCAGGTTTGACTCTTACAGTACCTAGTGCAAGCGAAAACCGACACTAAGGTGACGAACCTTTTCATTCCGCGACTGTACATGTGTCAGTTGTTCCACGCAACGATTAAATGGCTAAGGACACGTTTACTGATTATGATAAGTATAAAAATAAAAATATGTCGGCCGAGAATGTAGAGCATGCAATGAACCGCTATCTAGTTTTTCTGTGATTCCCTCTTATTTTTTGTGGCTGTATCCCACTATTGATTTTTTTTATTTCTTTATTTGTTTAGACTAATAAATAGTACTTACAAATCGTCAAATATTTTGCTCTTAAGGAGCCTCTACATGTCTCATAATCTTTTTACCCTACCAGCGCTTCGAGACCAACATTTGGCAAGTGCTGAGAAGAAGCGCCGTAACAAACTCAGTCAGCACCTGTCTGTAACCAACTTTGATTGAAATGAAGTCTGTAATGAATGAGTAAGTTGCACTAACATTGTAATGTACCAATTGTTATGAAATAAATTATTTATTATTATTATTATAAGTAAATATTTTTGTTTATCATTCTTCACAAAAATGTAATTATGTACTAACTGAAAAAAATATCGGACGACAGCACACATAACAAGTCAATAACTGTGTCTTCAAATGCAGTTAAGTTGGTTACAAGAGTTTTCGCCGTAGAATCAGCTCATCTCGCATTAATTCTTTTTATTTAAATATCATGTCAGTTATAACATCTGTAAGAAGAAGCCTATTGGGAGACGTTAAGGACTATCTGACATGGGTCAATGAAATTAATGATTTAACGTGAACCAAGGGCCTTATCAGGCTGCAGTCTGCTTCAAGTTCAAGTTTTTTTTATGCAGGACAAGGCAGGTATTTGACCGCAATCGTACCTGGTGATAAGTAAGATACAGTCTAGGATGGTACATATCTGCCCTGTAAGTGCCTATTCACTCTCGCCTTAAAAAGGCCCAGATTATAGTGTTCAGGGAAGACAGCAGCAGGCAGCGAATTCCAGTCCCTGGCTGTTCGCAAGTTACACTTGATGACAGAAAATTGGTTTAAGTTTCTGTAGATCCGGTTTATTATCATTACCCTCCTTTTCTCCGTCTGTCTGTGTAAACCTTCCGCAAAAGGACGTGTGCCAGCGTTACCAGCCGGTTTTTGAAACCAACCATACCAGACCACTGTTTTGATGTAGACATAACTGTTGTATTTAAAGCTTGTATTTCCATATAATAATAGGCGAATTTATTTTAAAAGGTATAGAAATATTTGTCTAAATGACTTCCTTTTAACGGATATTGTAAACATTTCCGTTATGTACCATAGTACAAGATATACCTAGCATGCTTAGTTTGGGGCTAGATGACTGGGCTAAAGTCCAAGGAAACTTTGTTATTTATTTATTTATAAATATCAGACAGACACACACCTGCATGGTCACGCCTTTTGTCGCCGGGCTCGCCTTGACATCGCCTCGTGTAGTTCAACTTATATACTTTCGCAAACAAAGCTCGCGCTTGACTTCCGCTGATGGCGGGGAATTTTGCCTAATTTGTATATTGCAGTTCATGGTTATTCTTTTTGTATTGTAACTTAATTTAAACCATAATTCTGTTAATTCGACTGTTTTTGTCATCATCATTTCAGTCACAGAACGTCCACTGCTGAACATAGTCCTCCAATGATTTCCGCAATGGCCGGTTGGTGGCGGCCTGATTGATCATCTTTCTTTCTTATTATTTTTAAATAATTAGCACCCACTACGATCTTAATAATCCAATTAAAGTTACTTGCGAACCCCGGCCTCATTAATATTTGTTAACTTATCAACATTTTTCTCATTTAATTAGCTGAAAAAGTTTAACCAGATTGGTTTCTCGCTAACCTCCATTGGTTATCGGAACGGTTCCCGCAAATAACTGTCGCCAAGGCTCACACCCACGTGCTGACTGGCCAAAGTCCACTTAGGTAGGTACGTGCACTTGCTAGATTTTAATTAAAGGGGTTATCGTTTGTCACAGAGTTGACTCAGGAAAAGTATGTGCAATTCGTCACACAGTTACGTTATACACGTCTCATGATTTGATGCGTATTATATTTTAATTTACTTTCAATTCAATGTGCAAGCAGTCAAATATTTTTAGTAGGTATTAGGGAGAATTCGGGGTGACTTTGCAACTTGGTTAAAGAATGTATTGCTTTTTCAGTTAAATATTAATAATTCAAGAAATAAAAATCAAATACAAAAATATTTTATTCAATTTAGGCCACTAGTGGCAATTATGAACGTCAAAATACAGTAAAAAAAGGTAGCCCTTAAGGGGCACTTTACATGTCTCCTTATTAAATCTTTTGGGCCCTACCAGCGCTTCGAGACATAGAAAGCTTAGCTCATCAATGAACGGTCTCGAATAATTTCGTTATCACTTCCGATTTAATATTCATCTATTTTCTATTGTTTTTGGACCCTGGACTTAGCTGTTCTAAAAACGGTAAGATCAAAACAAGAAAGCGAATTAATTACTACGCAGCAATCAGTTTATAAGCGTATCACCAACCGGTGGGCACACCTACCTACCGATCGAGCGAAGTCCACGCTATTTTGGTCGAGGGGAAATTTTCCTATATTTGCGTCGCTATGCGCCTCGCACTGCGCAAGAGCAGTTTTTGTGTTCATATCTGGATTTCAACGTCACTATATTCTAATCAAATCAAATCATTAAGTACTTAGGCCCTTTCCAGGCCACTTGAATACGTCCCAAATATGGCTTGCCCTTCCACTACTTCGGGACAACATATGGGCTGGTGCTGAGAAGAAGTATCGGAAGAAACTCGATCCTTTTTAGTAGGTCTGAGGTACATAATATTTATGACCTTATGTGATGATTTCAAATAACCTGCTTGCATTTCAATGAGAAAACAGTATATTGCTGTTGTAGCGTTAAGTTTCCGAACTTGATAAAAGTAGCAAGAATGCAATACAATAACAATTAAACTTATAGAAAAGGAGACAAATAGTAATTTATTTATGCTCAAAACTCAGCATCTCCTACTAGGTGTGGTGACGTTGATTAAGGCGTATACATGTTCAGTAGAATACCTAATATTAATTCACATGCTTAAATTCTACTCCTAAACTACTACCTAGTTACTACTATTGTAATTTTTTAACTTACAATAGTCGGCCTTCTGTCTGTCTAGCAAAACAATGTGTGTATTCTACAATGAAATCATACATTTTATCCATTTAAAAAATTCAAAACAGCACCAAGTACCACAGAATTTCTTGTTTCCGGATATAGTTGTTTGGTAATTTTCACCGGTGTTTTTGCATGTAGTTTGTATGACTTTTGACGTTTAGTATGGTTAAAGGAAGAAGGGAAGCCGCTTTGGATCCAATGGCGTCTTAGAACCGGCTTACGGGTAAACTCAACTCCACGGAATCCTCAAAAAGCAATAAAACTAAAGCACCCATGTTGCTGCAAGCTGCCAATGTCTAGAAACCACTCGACATTGGCACAAATAAAAATACCAAAGAGGTCTGGTTGCCATCAATAAAAAGAAATGGTAAGGGTAAGACTGCAAGGTTTCTAATGATAACTCTACGACGTAGAAAGGAACGTTACTCTATCACTTGCGAGTTCTACAAAACAAAACAGAGTGTAGAATGTCTGTTTGTAATACCTGTTGCGGCGATGCGCCGGCGCAGTGACGTCACGCGCACGCCTCGGCCGCGTGGCGTGCACGCCCACCGCACGCACTTGACGGGCTCGGTGCAGCTGGGGTCGCCAGCTGTTGGTTTTGGTTAGGATTATAAAATAAAATATCTAGTTGCACATATTTATGTAGGTAGTAAGTTGCACATAGTATGATGGTGGGACTTGCCATTATATCTAATAGAGTTCCGAATCCTATTATCCATTACTAGCTGTGCCCGCGACTTCGTACGCGTGAAAACCCGTTTTCGCAACATTTTTCATTATTGCTCTGCTCCTATTGATCGTAGCGTGATGTTGTATAGCCTATAGCCTTCCTCGATAAATGGGCTGTCTAACACTGAAACAATTTTTCAAATCGGCCCAGTAGTTCCGGAGATTAGCGCGTTCAAGTAAACAAACAAACAAACAAATAAACAAACAAATAAACAAACTCTTCAGCTTTATAATATTAGTATAGATTTAGATATTTTCAGAAAAATAATTGAAATTATCTACCAGAATCTGTGTTTAGAACTAAAGGCCATGCCATAACTAAGTGCTTCTTCTGTTCAAGTTTCGTAAAGATCACGAAGAAACGTCTACTCTACCAATGTTATTAGACGAAACTGGATTTATTAAGTTGTACACTTTGTTTCATACAGTGTATGTATCAGAACTTACTTTCCTTTAGTCTGAAATGTCACGTAATGCACTTTCTGAGATCAACATCGTATGATTTTTTAATCAAAAGAGCCTTATTTAAGGAATAATGCCCATCAGTTTGTCATAATTATTTCACGTTTTTAACGATTTATTTTTGCGACAAAAGAAAAATTACGTCGTCTCCTTGAGTCACATATCTACAGGGTGGAAACGATAAGTGATCTCACTCGATAATTTCTAAACCATACAAGATATCGAAAAACTGGTTACTGACCCTGAAAGTGCTTTACGAACTCTTTCAAACGGTACCAATAACAGGTTACAGAATAAACTGGAAGTATCTGAAAATTCAATGTTTCCAGCTTCCATACTAAATGTATGCCAACCACACAATATTAAGTGTAATTTTTTAAAATTAAATAATGAACCTAAAAAAAACTCGTAAATTGCATTTTTATTTAAAATTATTAAAGGAAAAAATTAGTTTTAGGCTTTACTTCCTATAAAGTGTTGTATCAAGTATCAAGAGATGAGTGCCATGACTGTGGTAGTACTAAATGTATGGGGGATGGAAACATTGGATTTTTGGATAGATCCAGTTTATTCTGTAACTTAATATTGATACCGTTGGATAGAGCTCGTGAAGCACTTTTAGGATCAGTAACCAGTTTTACGATACCTTCTGTAGTTTTTAATATTATGAGGCTGTAACAAATGTATGGAAGCCGGAAACATTGAATTTTCGGATAGATCCAGTTTATTCTGTACCTGTTATTGGTGCCGTTTGAAAGAGTTCGTAAAGCACTTTCAGGATCAGGAACCAGTTTTTCGATATCTTGTATGGTTTAGAAATAATCGAGTGAGATCACTTATCGTTTCCACCCTGTATACTACCAATAATTAAATTAAAATTGGTTCAGTTATTTAGGCGATCATAGAGAGTGACTTTCGTTCGTATTCATAATAACAAAACGTTCCCAAGCAACGACGAAGGCTTGGCCACTGACGGCATTGCTGCCCGCGTCTCTCCGTTAAGGAATCCACGTGCGTGCGCTTCGTTCGGATTCTAGAACGAAACAACCCACTTGGGCTGGCGACGAAATAAAAGGGAAATTAGCAGTTGAATGTTTATCTACTCCAATAATACAAAGACGAAAGATGTTTGTTTGTATTGAGTAGGCTGCAAAACTACTCGATCGATTTGGAAAATTCTTTCACCATTAGAATCCTAAAATATTTCTAATGAACATAGGTGGTACGAAGGTCGCCGGGTCAGCTAGTATTTTAAGATAAGATAGAGTGTGCAAGTATTTAGGTCTAAGGGTTTGACCTTCACAATCGGCGAGCTGTCTTGATAGAGTCGCAACCTTGACAGCACTACACGCCTTTTCATTGCCTTCAAAAGATATAAGTTAACAGGAACCAGAATTTGGTGTTTTTAACGTTGTATTCGGTAGAAAACGCGGTGGTGCGTAAGATTTCGGAGAGATATTGAATTTTACCTCCAACCTCCTTAAGAATACATGACTTGGAGGGCTCACTTACCACACAGTTAACATACAGTGTGTTTTTTTTGTTAATACACTCAATATTACGACATCACTATTATAACTTGAGGATTTTTCTTCAAGTAGGCAATACCTACGGGTGTTTTTTGGCAGTCACAAACTACGTCGTAAAGAGGTGGACTGGTTTGTCGGGTTTTCGGCGTTCACTGCGCACGTAAGTCTGGGACCTGAATACCTGATGAAATCCTGTTCGTTATGCTACTGAGACGTGGTATACCATCAAGTGTTATAGATTGAGTGAATGAAGTGAACCCCTCATAGGCTGAATATATTTTACACTGGTGTTAAGAGTGGGTTCACCACAATAGGTCGACGAGGATTGCAGTAGGTATTTTTAAATTTCTAATCGGTTGTCCGAACTCCGAAGTCGACACCATTGGTGCCCAAAGACGCAAAAAGAAAGAGAGGTAGTGATCTCCTTGGGGTAGGATGTCCAGCAGTAGATTGCTATATTCTAAAACAATAGTGATGAGCTACTCTAAAATTCCTTTTCTGTATCATATGTTGTATGTAGCACATTTTTCACACATCGTTTAGTATTAGATTTACCATGTCAATTAGTTTTATTTTTATTCTAGAACCACAATTAGTTACTCGTACTACTTAGTTACTAAATAAATCATTTCCAGAGAGTGATTTATCATTTACCACTACAGTATTGTTTTATGTGTGTGTCACTGTGTGGGCAGTATGATGCCAGTCTGGCAGGAGTGGCGTCGTAGGAGGCTGGTGATATGATTCGCAAAAGGTTGCCATTTGCAATTTGTATGATATTTATACTATAATCGCGGGCGTCAATTTCAGAACTCGTCTAAATTGAGTAGTTTTTATTTAAAGTTATGGTAATCAAGCTATAGTAGCTTGTACAAAAAGACTTCATGAAAAGTTCAAGTTCTTGAAGTTTTCTACCGATCTTCTTACGATCAAGATCTCTTTTTAGCGATAGTTTAAAGTATCTACTTTTTTTATGCAGAATATGAGACGCAGTCTAGGATGGTAGGGACATGTGTCTGCTGCTTATTCACTCTCACCTTGAAAATGCCCGGATTATAGTTTTCGCGAAAGACAGCAGCAGGCAGCGAATTCCAGTCCCTAGCTGTTCGTTTATAAAAGAGTTATCGAAACTTATTCAGTATTTAGTTGTCAGATACATCTGCATTTTACATAATCAATTTCCTATATGTTTACAATGAAGCCTAGGTATTTACTTGATGTAATGATCCGATATTCATTCTAGATTCTAGCCTGTCTTGCCTGCATCAATACATAATTGACGTTGGTTGAAATGCATAACAATTGCGAATAAACCTTGATGTAGGTAAAGCAGCCGATAATTTTATCGCTTCCTCGCGTGGTTTGTGTTTAAACACACTAACATACGAACAAATGGCCGATGACTAATTTTTTATGTCATTGGATTACAAAGGATTGTATGTTCCATTTTGTAAAGTAACTGTAAATATGGGCGGTGTGATAGATAGAGAAGCTTCTTTTTTTGTTAATTATTGTTAATTCGTTTGTAAAATATAGAGGATAGAAATGAATAGGTCTCTCAATATTTGGTCTCTCAATAATGAGGCCCACGGCTGGACAAAGGCGTCCCCCAAGGATTTTCTTAACGACCGGTCGTGCGCTGCCTGCATCTAGATGGGTACTTTCCGTCTATCTAATCGTCGCTTTTTAATAAAGAGTACTTCTCAGCTGTATTTAACTCTTTGACCGACTGCACGTCAAAGTAGACAGTGGAATATTACTACATAGTTTTAATAGATGATTTTTTGCAACAAGCAAATCATTCGTAAGATTACGTGCAAAGCGTGGACATTTTTTCGTCTACTGACGTCGATGGAAAAGATGCTTTTGGTTCCAAAAAATTCTTCTGGCGTAAATTGGATCACGGCGACGCTGCGTGCGTGTGCGCAGTGTTAATGGCAGACGTAAATCGCGGAAGTTTCAGCTGCATTTGAGTGAAGATTCTAGGTGTGACGTAGGTATACATAAGGTAATTATAACTCTGAATACAGTTACGTGGAAATCTTGAATTTTCCGTACAGTCATGAGTCTATGCATTTTTCTTGCAAAATGGTTACTTTTGCTCGTACAACGATATTAGATGCTGCTTAAAGAATTTGGCTTAAAGAATCTTATTATTTACATCTTCAGCAAAGAACTGTATGAAACACTGATACTGTAGTTTTACGATTAGATTATGCCAGCTAATATTACGTACGTTTTCATTGTTTTACGGTATTTTTTCCACCAGTTTTCGAACAGTTTGGGAATCCCCGAGTAAAAACGCGGGATTACCTGTAAAGTGCAAGAAAATTAATTACAGAATCAGTTTTTACATTTGGCTTTTTAATTAACCATAGTTAAAATAAGTCTTGTAGTTTTTGTATATTGAGTTTTTTGTTGTGGTTCACCTCGAAATAGACCTTTGTTCAATCCACTCCTTTACCTTGTGTGCCTTTCGGTTTTGCTCGCGACATGTAAGTTTGTTGATTTTTTGTATACAAGGTAAATCTGAGCAGGTCGATACACAGATAATGGTACTGTATACAAATTCCCGGGAATAGAAATGTAGGATCGTAAGTGACGTCACTTGAGGTCATACAAGCACATAGAGATTATTATTTTTTTACTTGCCTAGGAATCGAAGCGATTCACGTTTCTACGCACTCGGAAATTAGACGGCATAAATACTTTAAGATCTACATTGATTTAATTTACATTTCATTATCTTTTCAAATGGATTCAAACACGTATGTAGGGCCTGTATTGCCCTTGAAGTACCTACAATCAATGAATAATAATCACGGATGTGTCGATCGACAAAAATATCGGAATCCTTGGCTGAAGCAGCATGTATACAGGGTGACTTTGCAATCAGTATTTATATTTTTAGGAGCGACTCAGAATCACTTAATCGATTTACGTAAAGAAAACATATTATTTTCATATTTAAATGTTTTTATACAAAATTGGCACACGTGGATAATTTCCTTCGTTCATAGAAAAATACGTACACACAGTTAACTGCAAAGTCGTTAAAAACTAAGATATGGGCACCGGCGAAGATAAAGTAACCGGCGAATTAGATTTTCAATACTTTTTTTCGCGAAATATACCACGGTAAAGTTGTATTGTTAAGTTGTTCTATAGAGCTTATTAAAAAAATTTGGATACTGATTGCAAAATCAGCCTGTATGTAAAATGTGTATTTACGAAGCCCTTTCCTGTACTTCGAGAGAATTCTTGTTCGTGCGAACACGCTTAGGACCTGATCCGCTAAGGCTGACTAGTTAGTTATAATTATAATACATTATCTATTGTTGACTAGCATTCTGATGCAGGTTTAGTACTCGTAGCTAATATTTCAAGAATTCCAAGCTTAGATGAGGGTATAGCTGTCTTTAATTGACAAGAACATTAAAATTGTACGTAATTACGAGTAAGTACCTTGCTACTTGATGTGATGTAAGAAAATGATATAGAAGAAATATTTTTCAAACTTGCTAAAACGGACCCACTGTGCTCACTTTTGATGTTTGTCTTTGTTTCATTTAGAAAGTGAATTTTTATTTTTTAATATTACATATTCAATGCACATGCAATTTTGCAGTAATTGTGTAGAACGTGGTGTATGTACTCGTACTTTAGCGTGACTTCGAATTGGCTTGAATTTTATTTTTCTTGAATAAGGAAACAAACAGCATGATTGATACATGAAGTTTCTAATATTCCTGTTATAAGATTTTAAACTTTCGCGTTCCATTTCAACTAAAATAGTAAGAAACGCCGCGTTAAGGCCCGTGTCTTACATAAATAATTCCTGATATTATTTCAAAGTAGTCCACTGTAGTATGTAGAGTCCGACATACGAGTAATCTACCGTTCATAATACGTTACCAAAACAACCCAACCATGCATTGCACAAACCACTACCTTAACACACGTGTGCTTTATATTCGTCAAAGGTCGCAGTCCGCAACATGCGGCGCACGCGCAGACCGCGTGAATGGGTGACGCAAGCCGCGTTATTTCGACGCGCAGCTATAGGTGTGTCCCTTGGTAGGAGGTATGTTTATGTTGGGTCGAGGGTATCGTGAATCTTTGGCGTTTTGTCTAAGTTTTGTGAGTTGGGTAAAGAGGAACAGCCTTTATTATGGGTTTTTAGACTTGGAACTTAGCCTCAGTTTTAGCCACAATTTCGGTTAGTAAGCATAATAAGGTATGCTCATGATAAGGTATACTTACCAACTAACAGTACAAGCTTATAAAGCTGGCTAAATGTATGATAATGTATAGTTACTCACCTAAAAGTACGAGCTTTCTTGAGTTTAGTTAAGTAGGACTATCGCTATGTGTAAAATATCCAAAGTTTTATATTTATGTTAATGCTGTGTGTGTCACTGTAGTGTCGTGAAGATACTCAGGTTATAGGAATGCGTTGCAGAAACATGTGTGATGAGTACAATGTATTATATTATGTTCTTAGTTGGTTTTTCTTCGATAAAAAGTATTCTGAAAATTTCATCACCTTATCATACTTCATCTAAAACAACGGTTCTGAGTCTCAGCATGACTATCCGCAATTTATCAGATATTCCTTTGATTCATCCCGCATGCGTGTACGCATCCAGTGTGGTGCACGCGCCTACTTCGTGAATGGGTGACGTCACGCGCCTAGAATACTCGCACTGACGCGCCCGCCTAGGCGCGGTGTGGGCGTGGATTAGACTGCAAAAGGCACGGAATCAATTAAAATGGACCGTAGCAACAGCTTTTTATGAAAGAGTTACGTTAGAATCGCATATCTTAGGCCCAGAACAGACGGTGAAACGCAACTGCAACGAAACTGCAACTGCTTGTTACTTTTGAGTTGCATCTAAGTGTCTGTCATAGCGTCCGTTGAGAGACCACACATGACGCGACCAGTTTGAAACTTTCAGTTTCAGTTTCATTCATCAGAATCATCAGAAAGTTGCAGTTTCGTTGCAGTTGCGTTTCACCGTCTGTTCTGGGCCTTACTCATATTTTTCCAAGTAAAATTATCAGGAGAGGGTTACAATCTAGTATCTTTAATACTCTGGTAGTTATTGCAACAATATTAGAACCATACTGCATTGGCTGGATTTGCAGGAAAAACCAGCCAAGTTACTAAGGCTCAGTTGCACCATCTTACTCTAACTTTGACAAACATCAAAAATCTGTCAAACTCCATACAAAAAGCACCGGTTATCGATATAGTTACCTAAAGTTACATGGTGCAACCCAAGACTCTTCGAGTAGTACTTAAAGTACAAATGGTCAAAGGTAACTTTATAGAGCTTATTTTTTGGTTTACTTAGCATCCTTAGGTGTTAGTACAACAAGAAATAAATTTAGTGCAAACTGCACTTGTCTAATGACGTAAATGAACCTTACGAAAACTACTAATCTTTAATAGTTGTAACTAAGTAGCAATTTTCTTTTATTTATGAAAATATAGAGCCTTAAAAGCCATCTAGATAAAATCTTGTTCATCTAACTTGTCTGCCATGTACCATATTGGTGCGGGTAGAATTACCATACAAATTAAATGCTTGATTAAGTCAGCCACCTGCACACTAAGCTAAGCCTGGTCTACATTATAACTGGGTGCAGATGTTACGTTACTTACGCCCGTATTCACAAACATTACTATGAAGTCTCGTGGACGCACAGGGTGACACACGAACCAATTACAGAGCTCAATTCAAAGCTGTGCGTTCGATTTGCTGCTTCACTTAAGAAAGCATCGTTTGTGCATACAGCCGTTAATCTATTTGTGGTAGAGTCAGTGTCAAATAGTTCGTGATACTGAAAGTGGCCAAAAAGTTGACAATACAGCTTTATTCCAATGCAACAAAGATGTGTTGCGAACTTTTTGGCTACTTTGGGCAGTCTTGGTAGTTTGGGCACAGAATAATAATAAGTACTACATACAGAAGTTTTACTTCGCTAAGGTATTTAAAAAAATGTATGCTCAATGTAATTAACAATATGGTGTAATTTAGCCTGTCTCAAGAGTCAAGCACCATTTTGTTGACAAACGTCAGTGATCGGCACTGCGCCGAAGCTATAGGGCTGACTTCGGTAAAATGATGTGACGTGAGGTGCCAAACTGCGGAAAATGACGGAGGAAATACATGATTTAGCATGAATTATCATGAATAATATTAACTACTTATTTACCTCTCAGTGTCTTGAGGCAACTTAAAAAAGTACATTCTGTGTTTTTATTATTATTTAGGCAGTTAAATACTGCACAGTATTTAGTAGGTACACCATTTTCTTTATATTCTTCCATCATATACAAGAATACGCGTGCGTAAGTCAATGTTCGCTCGTATGTGAGGCCTTGTCGAATGGTATCCTGTAGGTGGGCCATCGTGCGTGTTTTGTTTTCGATGTAAACTCGCGGAGATGAACAGGCCTGGTTTGGGTATCAGGCATGAACTATTTGACGTTGACTGTACTTTTTTGCATTTAATCTCAGTTGGCAATCGTCGACTAGTTCGGTATTATTCGAGACGTAGATTAGACACCGATTTTGGTAAGACTGATGATCGCCGCGCCTCCGTCTCTGCGACAACACAAAAGGCATTGTATAATACTTAATTGGTACGTTCCAATAAAAATGCCATTTTGTAAACAAATACTAGATATTAAAGATTAATATTGTTTACAATGTTTCCACCCTCTGCCACATCACTTTCTTTGCAAAATCGCAAAATCTATTACAAAGGCATTAAATGTCACAGTGTTTAGTTGACGTATCTGTACCACATAAATAAATAACCTTGCTTCTGGCGCAGTCGGGTAATAGGTACCTATTTATTTAGGTGATACTGTGGACAAACATGTTTGTGTGGCACAGAGACAGTTCAAACTCTATTTGAGTCGATATTTATCATCCGAAGTTGATGTAGCCAGTCTAAAATAGTTGGCGGAAATAGGTTTCGTGTTCCTATGCCCGTTTTCAACACCAATAGGTACCTAATTTTTAAGTGACCTATTTAAAAATAAAATTCCTGTTATGTGTTACTCTAGGGGTCACTTAGAAATTAAGGATTGATGGTGAAAACGGGCATAAATCCCCCAAACCCTCCCCTATTCGCCTATGGTAAATTGCAGAGAGTCATGTTTTGCATTGAAGACTAAAATGACCTCATAAGGATGATGTTGACAGGCTTGGTGTGGTGTTTTACATAAATTCATAACATTGACAGCTGATGTTCTCAGTTTATTGTATTTGTAAGGTCGTAGACATAAAATGTCAATATAAACCTATTGTTGGTAATGACACAAACAGCTAGTCTAGGGTTCTAGGTAAAACTATGAAATGGTTGACGTGATCTAATCACACAATGTTGGGTTATTAGTTCGTCGTACCTAATTGCCTTCATTAACTAATGACTATTGATCGTCAAAGCTGTGAATTTTCCTTCAATTAATCGATTCAAGTTTTACACCTCAAGTTGTAAAACAAAATAAGTTCTTTAAAAACGTAACGTGTAACATTATTTTTATTTTATTAAGACAAACAATAATTAACAAAGATGCATAGGAACAAGAAATGAAATATTATAACTAAAAATTTTAAGAATTAAGTGTCTGCCACAGCATTTACTGAAGACATGGGCAATAGATTTACACCTTTACATTCATACATTCTAAATATGACTGTGTTCACTATAAGTCATGAATTAACCATGAAAAATGGCGATTGACATGGAAAATGGCGCGAAAGTCGACTGAGGCCCGACCGATTGGGTCGCGGTGCACTGAAACCGCGGTTGTGAGGCCTGCTCGTCGCGTCGCGACGCCATGTTTTTCCTGGTATTTTGACAGGATTACATAGACTTTATTAGTAGGTCACTAAAAGTATAATAAGTACATACTCCTGACAAAATACTTGCTAAAATTCAGTGCAGGTTATATTAAAAATGCAGGTGTATTGCAGAATATTTGGCTCCAAAATTAGGATATGCCTCCTTTGAGATATGAGAAGATTAATAAGCTGAAATAAGTGACACAGATTTCGGTTATTTTATTTCATGTTTCAATTTAGTTAATTTAATGGCATGTACAAGTTAATTATTACCTACAGTTTACGAGTGAGTTGGTTACCTGGAACCAGTTTAAATGCCAGAATAACATCAGTCTCATTACGGTGTTTGTTATTAATTATAATCTTACCTACTTAATTACACGGGTTACACGTGCGTTGAACACTTGCTTATAGTGCTGTTTAGTGGAAATGACAGAAACTGACAGTTTATCGAACTACTGTTCAACTCGTGTGTAACTTTTTATTAGTTAGGGGGTTAAACTCAATCTTACGTTCTTAAAATTAGAGACTTTTAAAGTAAAACGATCGAAATGCAGTTATTTTTAGCAGGAATACTTACTTACATATTTACTCATTTAAAAGATGTGTAAATTCGCACTCGTTAAGAACTTTAAACATAGTTTGCAATGAGATAATGTTTTAACTGCATGCGATAGCGAAATGATAATTTTTCGCTATAGTGTATTCAAAACATCTATAGTTATCATTTTTATCAAACGTAGAGATATCTTTATTTTTTTATCTTTGCTTTGTTTGAATTCACACCGTCCTATCTGTGGACACACGATTTGTATATCTGAATTAAGGTACTTGATACAAATAAGGCCTACCTAACTTTAAATGCTTATATTTCAATAAATATTAACGCCAATCAACAAAATCAAGGTTAATTAACTTCTTCCATCCTTTAATTTTAGCAATATTACAAAAAATAACACAATTTTTAACTAAATCTATTCAAAATAAGCAAATTACGAAACCTCTGATTTTGGCTTTATTAAATCACCTACACGGAATAAGGCCTACGTGATTTAAATGCCTCTAGACCTTAAAATTGTGATTGTATTAAACAAAATGCGGTCTCATAACATTAAACACGTCGATTTGTTTGCGTTATCAAAATTTTACATACCAAGTAAACAGAAATATACTGTGCATCTCTAGATAAACTTAAATTCCACTTATTAAGAATTATACATAAATTATAGATAAAATTAAATATTCATAGTAACAAAGTAATGATTCCTTACATATATTATCAAAAAAAATATCAAAAACAAACAATATTATTTTTTTGCATAGGGCTTATTAAAACACCGTGTTCGAATAAGGCCTACACATAAAACCTTTCAAATAAATCAGTTTAGGAACATCATTTAGTCTTGAATTTTTGTAAACAAAATGAGATCTAATTTTTTGTTAGAACCAGGGCATAAAAAGGCTTCTGAATCATCTTTGCGAACTCCTACACAATCTTTGTGATACCACCTAAAGCAGTCCTTTATGGTCGCATATCTGCTACTTGGTCTTCGAGACAGGCATGATAATACCACAGTTTATTCTCCTTTCCTTTAGATTTATACATACGGCTTTTTTTTCTTATTTTTTATTGGTTTTGTATTTTGTTTGTTTTTTTTACAGGTTTTGTTATGTTTTTTGACACTGTTTTCTTTTTCTTTTCTGTGTTGTTAGTAACATTCTTATTAAATAAATATTTTATTACTCTTTGACTCATTTAGTTTAATGAATTTGTCCGTAATCAGGTGTTGACATAAGTATCTAATATGGCCTACCATGCTGAAATAAGGCCTAGGCCTTATTAGACATCTCGCTCTTGTTGTCTTTAAAAATTTACAAACAATGCATCTATAGCCAGTAGTACAAATTAAGGTTATTTTTAGCTAGTAAGAAATATTTAGAAACGATTACTAAGAAAAGCTTTATCTAAAACGGCATCATTTTTACCAAAAACTTAAGTTGAAATCGCCGGATTTTTATAAGGGAGCACGAAATCACCCACCACCTTAGAAGAACGCGTGCCAATTGGTGCTGGGATCGTGGATCGGGACGCTTTTGCTCTCTACTGGGTTATAGGGCATATAGGTACGTGTCCTTGAAGTATTATCCCGGTAGGATTTATTTATCTGTGTTTTCTGATGTATAGGCCTTATTAGAACGTAGGCCTTATTTGTATCAAGTACCTTATCAGTAAAGAAACTTTATGCCCAAATAGCATAATCTCTAACTAACCGTTTTGATAAGATTTGGAACGACATCCAATAATAAAGTTAAATTTTATATGGTTGTAGAATTATGCAATATTATATGAATATTGTAGAAATAAACCGCCCTATGACATTACCAAAAAGTTTTGTTTGTATAAGAAAATCGTACTAAATACGAAAGTTACTGTGTCTGTGGTGACAGACGGTTTCACGGTTAAACCACTGAACAGATGCAGGGTCAGGGAAAAATAGGGTAATTTTTACCCCGGTTATTGAAAGAGGGACACGCGGAGGGAATATATTTCCGTGACAGACAGAAATTCGTGCGGGCGAATCCGTGGGCAAAAGCTAGTACTATATTATATACGGTGGGAAATACAGACTCTACATTATCAACATTTGTTTTTCTGTCATTCACGAACCGCAACCACATAACACAGTTAAAACACGCATCAAGTTTGTGCTTTATAGCCTGTTAACGAGAGTAGCTATTTGCTAAATGACCTTGGACAGTACTGGTTTACTTCTAGTAACTATTGTCTATTAGCGTCCTTGTGTTGTTTGTGCATTGTTTTGCAGACCTTAACTCGTAAATAATACGGTTTATTGCAGATTGCGGTTTTGATCTTGCCTTGTCTTGGCCAAAAAGGTGTGATCAAGGTAGAGAAGAATAATATAGGCGTTTGAGTTAGTTTATTGTTGCTATAAAATATTTATCGTTGAACTGGCACATAGCAACACATCTCTTCCGCTTATTGATTTCACAATAATAACAATCGCTACAATTATATGATGAAATAATTATTATTCACAATGTCGCACGCTGTGTCTTAACTGTGAGGTTAAGGGTTTGGTTCAGTTAAGATTAATTTGACTCAAAAGAAAAAAATATATCTATGTTCTAAATCATACAACATTTTTTTAGATTTTTACTAAATATTATTGGTATATTATTTATGGTAATAAAGAAACCCCAACCGCTCGGTTGATATTGAACCCGAGAAAATTATTACTAACCTAACCCAACTAATTGAAATACGAGGGTGGGGTCACGTATTTCAACAATTCTCAAGGGAGATTTACGTGGGGACATCGATCGAGGCAGATAGCGCTTAATTTTATTTATTTCTCATTGTTCTTCATTACTTAATGGTTATAAGTTACATAAATGAACAGTCACAATAACTGTGAAAAATTATTTACAAAGCTCACAGTTCGCCAATGTTAAGAAAATTTAAAATTATAAAACCTTTTTGAAACAAAATTATCTAAGTTTAAGGATGTAGACTAAGAGCTAGTGAACGCCAGACCTACGTCATTTTATAAAAGCTGAAAGTTTGTCAGCGTATGCTCCCAATATAGGATATAATGTTGGTAAATTATGGAGTTTGGGTCGTGGTGGCTTTGGGAGCTACCCTAAAAAAACTGTCTGGCAAGGAGTTGGAACTGTCAAAACTGTCTGGCTTTTGGGGAAAATACTTCTAGTAATTGCCCAAGTATTATACATAAAAATCAGATTTTATAGTGTAACGTAAATCTAACTTTTACGGTGACTTTTTCTGTATATTCAATAGACTGTAATTCTACCAATGTTATACCATTAAATCTGATTTTTATGTATAATATTTGGGCAATAATTAGAAGTATTTTCCCCAACAGCCAGACAGTTTTGACAGTTCCAACTCCTTGCCAGACAGTTTTTTTAGGGTAGCTCCCAAAGCCACCACGACCCAAACTTCATAATTCACCAACATTATATCCTATATTGGGAGCATACGCTGACAAACTTTCAGCTTTTATAAAATGACGTAAGTCTGGCGTTCACTAGCTCTTAGTCTAATGCAAATGCATTAAAAAAGTTGCATAACAAAAAAAAAGTTGCGAAAAACTATTGTTACTGGCAGGTTGTAATTGAATAAAAAAAATGGTCTTGAAAATTCGAATTCTTTGGCCTTCAAAATTCGAATGCGTTCGAATCCCAATTTAAACATGAACGGCGTTATCGCACGAAAGTTTTTCAGCGCGTGACGTAGCGGTCACGACGCCGCGACGTGCCACGCGTGTGACGGGCCCGTGGCGGGCGGCCCGCCCGTGTGTGCTAGGCGTGGTCGCTGCACGTCACACTACGTGTGTACACAAAAAAGCTGTGCACAGCAAAATTATAGTTTGGTGGTGCAATAGTTCATTAGCCAATGAGCTGTTAAATTATCTAATTAATTTTTTTTGGGAATCTTGTGTGGCAACAAGGAAAGAATGTAGAGTCAAAACAACTTTATCGTTGATTACAGAGATGTAAAAAAACATGACTTTAAGTACGAACTACCACATAGTTCCTTATGTTTGGCTTTATTTTTTTCTATAAAAATTCTGATGCAATCAATTGGAGAATAGAAGTCTCCATTTAGATCAGGCCATTTTATTATTCGTGACCTTTAAAATCAAAGAAATTCCGTCGCTGCTGTCACGGTGGCTGGTAAAATTAAACTGCAGACTATCGATTGGGAAGGAAATGTTATCTAGAATAGCATTAACCTAGAAATTCGACTAGAAGCTTCTATTTTTGTAAATATTTTAGCGACAAATTCTGCTAGAATTCAACCGACTTCAGCGTTTATTTTGGTATTTGGAGAACTTAAACTTATGTAATGGAAATAAGGTCAAAACGGTAACTTAGAATGACTTGAAAGGTACTAAAATAGAGGTTCTAAAGTTATGTGGAATGGTTGATGTATGAAGCTTGTAACTAAGTTTTTGCTTCAGTGACTTAGAATAACGTCTTAAACGCTTTCAGCGTAGCGATAACGGGTGACGATAAGAGCATTTCGTAGCAATAGGCGTTATCAGCGTGCGGCGAGCGCGGGCAGCGCAGCGGGTGCCCGCCAGTCGCCGGCGGCTGCCTGCCGGCTCCACGCTGGTCTGCAGACCTCGACCCTGGCAGGGTTCCCACCAGTACCAATTCCAACCCTTCTAGTGTTCAGTGTGAGCTAGTGTTGGGGGTATTCCCCTTATTGTTTCTAACCAGTCAGTAGGTGTGCCAAGTGAAATAGTTATGTGTCTATTTGTGATTACGGTGGTGTAGTGAGAATGTGATACCAGTGACAAATCAAACAACAAAGTAGTAATAAATCTCTTTTTTAATTTGCTTCTTAGCATAACATAATGGCTTAACACTAGTATACTACTTAAGTAGTAAGATAGGACAGTCTTAAAGATGAGTAGAGCTATAACGATCTTGAGATCTGAATCACAGTCGGGGGTCGCGCGTTTAGTGCGCGATGGATTGCACCGGCAGCACCACCGGCGGCGACGGCAGCAGGCGCAGCACGGGCGCGGGCGCGCGCTCCTTGGCGTGGCGCTTGACGTGCTTGGCCAGGTGGTCGGAGCGCATGAAGCGGCGCCGGCACACGCCGCACTCGAACTTCTTCTCGCCCGTGTGCGTGCGCTTGTGGCGCGACAGCTCGTCCGAGCGCGAGAAGCGCCGCTCGCACCCCTCCCACGCGCACCTGAAGGGCCGCTCGCCGGTGTGCGTGCGCGCGTGCGCCTTGAGGTGGGAAGACTTGAAGTAATTCTTGCCGCATCCTGGATATGAGCACTCGTATAGGCGGCGTCTCGCGGCGGGCGCGGGGGCCACCAGCCACAGCGCAGTGGTGGGCAGCAGCGCACTGGGCACTATGACGGCGGGCGAAGGGCGCGGCGCCAGCGGCACCCAGCCTGGTGCCGCCGCCAGAGGGACCTGAGGCACGCGCTGCTCGTCCCGCGGCTGCGGCTTAGGCTGGCACTCCGCGTGAGGCGAGGGCACTCGCGCCTCCTCGGCTTGGGGTGAGGGCACGTCGCAGGTCAACGGCGGCGTCGGCGGGCTCGCGGGGGGCACGCGTTCCGGTGTTTTCGCTTGCGCCTGGCTGGCCATGTATTTCACTTGCGAGTAGGAGTGGCCGCGGTTCATTTTGAATTTGAGGGTTTTCAGGATGTTCATGTCGGGCGGCGGCGGCGGCAGCGGCTCGGGGCTGCAGGTGCCGTCCTTGTGCGCGCGCATGATGACGGAGGGCCGGCCGCAGGGCTCCGGCGGCGGCGTGCTGAGCAGCAGGCGCGCCAGCTCGCAGCGCTGGCGCTTGGCCACCTCCTCCTCGCCCTCGGAGTCCGACGCCTGAGGAGTCACCAGCCCGAGCGGCGGCGACTCCCGGGCGCGCTTCACTGCAGCCTTCTTCAGAGGTAACTCGACCTGTGGGACAAAGACAGATGCACGTAAGTGAACGGTCGCTGGCTGGTGAGCACGCGCGCGCTGCGTGATCGCGCGCCGCGCTCTTACCGGACTTTCGATTGCACAAACGGCACGGTAAAATCCGTTCCCGAATTTTTGTTGCACTAAAATTAATCAGGGGACTGCTAAAATTAACTAATATTTAATTTCCAAAAGTTTTTCCAAAGTTACGATTTTAAAAACAAACAAAAGTCGACGACACTCACTTTGTTTTCCATTAACGGAGGGGTCGATGGCGGTGAGAGAGGACCGCAAACTTCGAGAAGAGTAGACATTATGATTACAAAATTAACATTCAACTAAAAAACTTTCTTGTTTAATTCACAAAACTTGTTGTTGTGGGTTCGCGTCTCCGCGGGTTGGAGCCGTGCACTTCGGTCAGCGATCGGCAGCCGAATAAACCGCTTCGCGGGTCTTCGAGGCACGAAGCATGTGTGGGCGCGGGGCGCGGGCGGCGCGGCGGCCAATGGCGGCGGGCGGCGCGGCCGCGCGGGCCAATGGCGCGCGCCTGATCACGCAGCCAGCGCGTGCCGGCGCGTGGTGTTCACGTGCTCGGCGGCTGACGGCGAGGCCGGCGTGACGTCAGCGGCGCGCCCCCGGTGACGTCGCAGGGGCGCGGGCGCGCAAGGTCGCGCTCGCTCGCTGCACGCCGAGCAATCGATGACATTCGTCTGCAAGCGGCTTTACTATTTTGACAGTGTGTCGATGACCTTTGAGTAGACCAGTTGGGGACTGGTGGAAGAGTCACAACAAACTTGTCAGTTGTCACTTGTCGTGGCAGCCTTGTCCTGATTAGATTGCACCTGATTATTTTCGCGTCATGAAGTGATGTGTGAGTGGTTTTAATGTTGTTTGTATAATGTTTGGAAAAGGTAGTAGGGCCCTACTAACTTTTTGATATAGAAATAGAACTTAGAAGTGTTAGGTAAGCTTGAGCTGAAAAGGTTACATAGCTTAAAAACAAATGCACTAGACTCAATGCCTAAGGACTCTACATTTCACAATAATAAAAGACGTAGGTATTGTAATCCCCTTTCGCTTTTACATCAGACAGACAACGATACCGATCAATATTTACCTATAACTTTAAGTAAAATTATGGATTTACGTACCTACCAGGTTGATAGTGACGCAGATACATTATAAAACAAGACAGGTCTTTCGTATTTTTCCTTTATCTAATTATTATTTTATTTCCACTCAAAGAGTTCGTAAACACGTTTTGCGTTCACATTTTCTCTGAGGTAAACAAACACGCACAAGAATGTCGAAGAAACGTAGCAATGAACATGAAAAACCCCTGAAACTTTCCTTTGAAAAATAAGTGAATTTCAATAAACATTATTAACATTATACTTGGTCACTACAATGAGCCACAGTTACAGAGCCACGTAAGGTTATGCAAAATGCACGTGAACGACAGCTCATCAAGCTTCACACTGTGGTACCTTATCTGCTTGTAATAGGGCACATTTTGCATCAAAAATGTGAAGTGTGATGTGCTGTGTGCTATTTTGTAGGTTGCAAAATAAAAGACGTGCTGTTAAGTTAATGTATTCGCGAACTGACCTCAGTCGAGCGTTCACACCTTATTTAGCGTGCTTGTTTGGTCGCTCTCGACATATTAATGTAGAGTCGGTAATACTCAAAAGTTCTCGTAAATTCTTTGAGAGTATTTAGCAGTATTTTTGTCATTGTTACAATACTAGGAGTACTAAGTAAGTAATGTTGGATGAATCCTTATATAACGTGCTTTTGTTGGTAGTATCGAGTCTCGACGGGTTACCTCCGCCATATCGAATAACAATTGATCGAAAATCAAAATATCGAACACACATTCTTTAGAAGTAAAGTAGAAGCACAGATATAATAGTAGAAGTACTCGTAACTATTAATTTATATTTTTGTTGTTGACCTTAAGCCTTGTTTATTATAATTGTTTGTGTCGTCTCGACCTATAAATGTAGAGTCAGTAATACTCAAAACTTCTCGTTTATTCTTTACAAGTAGAGTAAAAGTATTTATTTATTTATATTTTGTTAGTTGAACACAGGACACTCATGTTTTTCTTACAAAGTTCCATTTCGAAATAAAGACGTTTCTGAATACTTATCATTAATGGCTCCGTGACTGTGAAGCGATACGTTATAAACACAAAAACAATTAAATCAATATTACGTTGTTAAACAGATTGCCTACCTTACAAATATGATAAACGAATGGAAATAACCGAACCTTGAACGAGATTTTTCTAGCACCTCGTATAAAAGAATTAGGTAAGTTTTTCTTCATTGAATACTCGCTATTATTCTGTAGACATTAGACCAGACAATAAAAAAGCTTCATAGTAATAAGTCTGCCTAAATTGTGACGTTTCTTTTGTGTACTTATTTCTTTCTTTTGTTTTGGTGTCAAGAGCAGTTTAATCTTTCTATATATCCTCAACTGCTTCAAAACAACATCTTATTAATGATTGAAATGTGCAAACATAGTTGTAAGAGTCACTTTAGAGTCAACAACACACCTCTCGAGTGCATAACAGTCGCCCGTTGTGTGAAGAAATGTATAATATGTAGACTCAGTTCCTATAGCCTGTAAGACGTTAGACCAGACGTAAAGGCAGTCATAAAAAATCCTCAACTAGCCTCATAATAATGATTAAAATCGCAAACATAGTTGTAATAGTCAGTATTGACTCCACATACCTCTCGAGCGTGTATCTATCTGTGCTCAAAGTGGAAAGAAATTATATATTGACATAATAATAATAATATGTAAAGGAAATCATAAGAATATCCTCGTTCGTTCGTTTTAGCCGAAATACGTCTACTGCTGGACAAAGGCCTCCCCCAAGAATTTCCACAAAGACCGGTCCTGCGCCGCTCGCATCCAGGCACCTCCCGCGACCTTCACCGATCGAATAAAGAATATCCTCAAATTCTAAAAATAAACAAATAAAACTAAAAATCAACCTATAATAATGATTAAAATGTGCGAACATAGTTGTAAGAGTCACTTTCGTGTCCACACCTCTCGACTCGAGCGTGCATACAGTCACCCGAAGTGTGTCGATGAGTAACGCAGCGCGGCGGGAAAGTGAGCACGAGACCGAGGCGTGATCGCCGCTGGTGCGAGGCATAAGCGGCAGCGGTGGGGTAAGCGGAAGCGTTTTTGGTAAGCAGAAACATTTTTGGGAAGATGATTTCAATAAGTGATAAAATTTCATTTATACAAATTAATGATAATGTTTGAAGTTGTTTACTATTCATGATTTAATAATGTTTATGAATGACGCATTATTTTTTATAAGACTAAAAGATCAAAGAAAAAAAAAACAACATAAAGATTTTCAAGACAGTAATTTATGTTGTACCTATAACCACAGCTATAACTTCACCCAATTTAAAGGAAAAGTCTATAAGTCAAGTTGATTGTATAGTGAATAACTCTGGTATACAATAAATATTCCCCATCTTGCTTGACCTTCATTGGTTGGATTTTTATTGATCAAGCTAGATCCTGGCCACACAGGAGTAGCAGTGATGAAAACGAGAGGTACCCTAGGCATAATCTGGTACACGTTATTATTATGGTAAAATAAACTAAAACCTTACTATGGTAAAATAAAACCATAGTTAATCATGCCTTTGTTTCTATTTTCAGACCCTAACCACGCTCACTCCACCCGCTCAGCTTCCCGCTTCCCTCTATCACGTGCGCCATACATGCGTCACGTACATTGAACCCGCGCGTCTGTGTGCGGTGTGTACTACGATGCGCCCGCGCCTCCGCGTGTGACGTAGCGGTTACTCATCGTCGATCGATCGTCAACATTGAAGTAGAGTCGTTTGTTTTGAGTTTCGCGTTTATTTTTTAATAATATTATCCTTTTAATGAACCTGCCAGGTAAACACGTTCAGGTAGGTCAACTTGTATGTCAAATTATGAGTAAATGATTAATTATTTTGTTTTGTTTTGTAGTATTTTAAACTTTTCAGTCGGATTATTTTCCTTAATTTTCACACACATACGACATGTGTTTGAATATTTATTTCTCAATAGATAAATGGCAATGCCAGATTTTGTATGGAAAGTGGCGTCTTTTTTTTTTCGCGCGGCCATCGACCAAACTTTGTTTTTTGATTACAAAATAGTGTAATAAACCAAACTTACTATGGCATGTATACCTCTAAACTCAGTCTGAACTGAGTTACGAGCATTAGAAGTTTGATGATTTTCATACTAGATTTGCTTTTTGTGCGCAAGTTTTGTAATAAATTGCAACAAAATATTGCGCTATTTTTTTATTGCGCTGATTCTGCTCCATACTGATGTCTGGAGCCTTTAATGGATGATATTGTTTGTTTACACATACAATCTCACTATTTTGTTGCAATTTCTTACAAAACTTTGCGCGCAAAAAGCAAATCTAGTATGAAAATCATCAAACTTCTAATGCTCGTAACTCAGTTCAGACTGAGTTTAGAGGTATACATGTCATAGTAAGTTTGGTTCATTACACTATTTTGTAATCAAAAAACAAAGTTTGGTCGATGGCCGCACGAAAAAAAAAAGACGCCAATTTCCGGCATTGTCTTTTCTTCTAGGTTCTTTCTAGGTTGTGTTTTATTACCAGTAGAGTTCTTTGTCCTACCCACTAACACACAGGAGCTACAGAGATGGGAACGAGAGGTAGATAAAATATATGTCAATATTTTCAGTACAATAATTTTATAATAAACTTTATAGTCAAATTCCAAATGGAACAGGTCAGGGATCGAACTCATGGTCATGGCCCTTGTCTATTGTGGGAGGTTGCTTCTATTATTTTTAATACAAAATACATTTGGCATTGTGTAATGCAGTACAAAAGGTATGATAAGTGCATCATTAAACTATCATTATAATGTCATTGGCATCTGATAGTGTTACACATATGAATAAATTGCGTAATTACGTGACCAGGTACAGTTGCAAAATATCCGCATACCAGTTTACTTACAGTACCTACATACATATTGCAGGTAATGATAATTAATTATTATGTAACTCCTGCAGCTCCTGTGTAGCCAGGATCTACAGCTTGACCGCCAATAAAAACCCAACCAGTGAAGGTCGAGTTTGTCTCAGGAGAAAGTTAAACTGTCATTGGACCCGCAACGAAATTAATCAGAAGAACACAGGAAGAGTTCGAAGAAGAATTACGTTAATAAAGGGGTTCGTTCGTTTCAGCCGAAAGACGTCCACTGCTGGACAAAGGCCTCCGCCAAGGATTTCCACAAAGACCGGTCCTGCGCCGCTTGCATCCAGGTACCTCCCGCGACCTTCACCAGATCGTCGGTCCATCTAGTGAATGAGAGTAATAAAGGGGTATCATCCCTATAATAACCATTACTTTTTAATATAACAGGAAAATCTGAACGTAAGTATTTAAGCTTGTTTTGGGAGACTGACGCTACTGGCGAACAATTCAATTTCAATTAGAATTTAGATGAACTTTACTGTAACGCGTGTCCTTACGCATTCTGAATTTCTGAGATCATTCGACATAGAGTTGAACTGAAAATAGTCGCAGTGTAGGTGGAAGGTCGCTATAAACGACTACCGTCACCATTGAGATGGCTTCGGTATGTTTCTGTAAGTATTAGTCGCCGTGTGGCATTATTTTTAAAAGGACTCTACATTTACCTTGAAACTATATTAATAAGCTCAATAAAAATTAAATAAAAGTTACAAATATAGTTCAAAATAATTACTAGGTACCTAGGGTAACGGCACCAGTGGTCAGCCAGGAACCAGTGATCAGCCTATTGCGTTGTTTATTGGCCATAAATATCGCTGTAATCTAAATAACCAAATCACGCGCACTTAAATAGAAGCTCTGTTTCCTTATTGGTTCATGCATCACGCGATAGGAGCGGCAGGGGGTCAGGGGAGAGAAGTAAACACGTTCATACAGGTGCTGTCCGCCGACAAGAGCAGAAGTGTCATGTTCGCCATATTTTTTGTTTCACGTGGTGCTCTTTTGAAAGGTGAGAAATAACATATTTTAGTATGAAATGTGATTGTGTTTTATAGATAATAACTTTATACATTACTTGGTGCATTTAATTTTATGAAATTTGATAAAAAATATTGTTTTTTTACTTAAAAATTTGAGGGGCTGACCATTGGATACTGATTTTTATGAAAGATCCAATGGACAGCCCCGGGGGCTGATTACTGGGTTTTTCTATTATTTTTTTTAACAGTAAAAGCAAAACGAGCCATTAAAACCGTTAAATTTATATTTACATATTAAGTGAGACAAGTATTTCCTAATTGTTAGAAAACCCAGTGGTCAGCCGCATTTCAAAATATTTTTTCAAGCGGCTGACCACTGGGTCTCAATGATCCAGTATTCAGCCACGATGTTATTTAAATAATATTTTAAGTATAAATGCGAATGTTTGTGTGTAAATCTATAAGTAATGCTTCATGTTAGTTACGTTTTACCTGAAATAATGGTATAATGTATATTCATATCCAAAAGTTATTATTGTTCACTTTTTTTTAGCTAAAAATGCCGCCAAGACAACAGTATCCTCCAGAGAAACTCTCATCTGCCATGGAAGCCATACGAAGTGGAATGCCGATTAGGGAGGCTAGTAGAACATAATGGAATTCCTCGAGGCACACTGCAAGATCGATCAATCCAAAGAAATTAAAAGAAAATGTACCAAGAAGCCCAAAGTAAAAATCCTGTCTAATCAACTTGTCTACTTTCCGAAAAAGGAGAATATTGGGATTATAAATAGGCCAGTGCTAAGAACTAGTAATAGAAAAATATTCATACCTGACCGAAAAATATCGGAAATCTTAAATACAAGCAGTGGCTCGGAGAATTAAGTTGACGAATGGCAAAAACTCGTTTCTTTTTAGAGATTAGAAGTTACCTATTAGTATTGTGGTTGATTATAGTTATATATATTATAGATACATCAATAGGACATATTATATATTAATATTGTAGATTTTTTTAAAAGAAATGTTGCTGTTTTTATGATAAGTAATAAGAAGTTCCTAGAAAATAAGAAGACACAAAGAGATTGTAAAAGTATGTTTAAAATAATATTTGTATAATGTGCGATATACATTTTTTTGTGCTAAGTGAATCGTTGCTATAAAAATGTGATTTTAATGTCGTTGATTTTGATATAACATTGTTTATTTTGATCTCATTATTAGTTATACTTACTATAGGCTGAACACTGGGTTCAACAAGGCTGTTTATTGGTTTTTAGAGGCTGTTCACTGGGACACTGGGCCATTTTTTGTTTAAAATTAATTATATATTTTACTAAGAGAATTATTGTTTTTGATAAACGTTGATTCCAAACTACAATAAACAATAAATCCATACATGTTGTACGTTTTTTTATTCGACGATTGTTGTAGAAATGACAATTGTCAAAACTTCAAAAAGCTGTTATGAGGCTGACCACTGGTGCCGTTACCCTACAAATTATTTGAAACTTCCTTGTCAGTTCATCTATGTGAATGAACTACGGTCTACGATTATGTAGAGCTAAAAAATTGTGCTCTACTTTTTGGACTGCTAGCGCCACCTGTTGACACGATTCATAACTACAGTTTCAGTGTGGTTCCTAATATTGTACACTTCTTACAGCGCCACCTATTGGATCTAGTATGTATCACATATTACAAAGTTTATTGAAAATGGTGGGGCAGATAGCAAGTTAAAGGAAAAGTGTTGGTTTAAAAGCCTTTGTATAGGTGGCGTTACGGGCTTATTTTATTTAGATTCGCTACAGGAACACTCGTAGCTGGATTCGTAGTAGTTCGTAGATCTTTCGTAGTGCCGAAATATTGCCGTTTCGTAGTAGGCATAAATATTTTTTTAGCATTCAGAATGGGTACCTATTCTTATGATATTTTATCCGTTTTGTTCAAAAGAAGATAGTAGGTATTAGGACGTAGCATACTCATATTATTGAGTAGATTGAAAATGATATTTAATTTTGAAGTGACGATAAATAAATAACCTATTACGAAAAAAATAAAAAAATTGAAATAAAATAGTAGCTAACGTTACAAATTGACATTAGAGATAATATGTTAGTAACCATGAAAGTTTAAAACAATATATTATACTATAGATACTAGATATATTATGTCTGAAAACCAAAGTCCTTGTTTAGGTCCAATATTGTTTCATTTTTTTTGTAAGGTAGTGTACTTTATGGTGATGTAATATTGTATTCTTATGTATGCAAATAAATACAATGCGAAAATCACACAAAGCCATAATATACGAGAAAAAATATTTACCTACTTATAGGAAATACAAGTCAGTGTAATAATTATTATTGTTTTAATAAAGAGTTATAAAATGTATTGAAATAAACAAAATACTACAATAAATTAGAAGAGAGGTGAAATTGAGATTTTGTCATTTCGCCGTTCATTTAAAAGTGGTACGAGTAAAAAATGTGTACTTATTATTATTATAATTATTTTAAAGGATCATAAAAGGAATAATTATAAGGTACAGTCCACCAATGTGTTGGTTTTGTCTTTCAATAATAAAAATACTGTAAAATAATGAGCCGTGACTCGTTGAAGTCTTTTCTTAGATACCATTCTGATAGCATCTAGCTCTTACAAAACTCAATTGGTTGATGAAAATCATTCTTATTTAATAGTTAATGTTAACAATGAATGTACTTATTTATGACTAAATAATAAATTGGAACAGATGTCCAACAATTAATAATTCTAAGTAGTTGTTGCAATTCACGAAGGCGAGTGAACTTTTCATTTGTGGTGGCTAAAAACTAATAGTACCAGTCGTTTTTCCAAAGTTTTGACAGACATTACACTATCGTTATGTGCATGTACACAATTAAAGCTCACTCGCCTTCGTGAGTTGCAAGAACTATACAGATGGGTAATAAAAGTAGATGAAAGTCATAGAGGACTTATTTTTATTCAATAGGCTTTTAATAAGCTTTGTTATACATTTCAGGATAATTTTAACCCTACCACTCCTTCGGGACTGTAAATATGGGGCCATTGCTGAGAAGAAGCAGCTTTTTTTTCAGCAGCATTTTCTTTTATCTGTTAAAACGTTAAGACATTGACATTGACCTAACTAAAATTATTAACTGCAAAATGAAGGTATATTAACATGGGCATATAAATGGTATGGTGAAGTCAGAAAATTGATATCTTAAATTTAATTATTTTAATTTTCATACAAATTGGATTTTATAAAATTTATTTTGTATGAAAATTAAAAAAAATTAAATGATGATATCAACTTTCTGACTTTACCATACCATTTATACGCCCATGTTAACATGGGCTAGTGTCGGCTCATATACCCATCAGTGGCGGCGTAGCATAGGTTGGCACCCGGGGCGCCCCCCCCCCCCCCCGTCATAATATAAATTATAGCCTAAGGCACCCCAGAATGGCACCCCCCTGTCATGACATCACGACCGTCCTTGCCATGCAGATGCGTCAGTGAGTACTAATCTGCGCGACTTTTGTCACCCCCTGATGCTTGGCACCCGGGGCGGACCGCCCCCACCGCCCCCCCCTTACGCCGCTACTGATACCCATTTACCTAACACCCTGTATAGTTGTTGCAATTCACGAAGGCGACTGAGCTTTGCATGAGTGGTGGCTCGCTACTGTTCGTTTTTCAAAAGTATGACAGACATTACACTATCGTTATGTGCATGTACACGTACACATAATAAGTAAAGCTCACTCGCATTCGTGAGTTGCAAGATTTTTATGACAAATATAGTTGTGCCGGACGGTATGGGGTTGCAACCCTGTGCGGACCCTTGATACCGTACGCCGACACGGCGCGATGCGGGGTGCAGCGCGAGCGGGAGAGCGAGACGAAGGGGGCGGGGAGCGCAGAAATAATAACTCGGTTGTGGTTGAGACTGTGACCGGTTCCTCGGAGCAGTGGCGAGAGCTTGGTGTTGTAGCTTGTTGAGGAGAAAACGCGGAACTGACTGGGTCCGGATGGCACCCCGATATTTATTTACTTTCATTAGAGTGAGAAAACCTCGTTGCCTCTCGCTCTAATGAAACAGCAAATCTATTGCCCTCTCTTTCTAATTTAGACCCCCCCTGGGCGGCAATACCGTATAGAGAGCCTGTTTTTTATCTATTCGGTGACCTATTTTTTAACTATGACCTTGACCTAATTCTTATCGGATTCTAATTAGCTCTTCCACTATTCTTTGGAATCTATGTTATTTATTTTCAGACAAATTACTTCTTACTATTCGATAGGTAAATAAAGGTACACAGGTACAGGGTTAATTACTAATTAAGAATTTGTACACGAAATAGGGCTCATTTGGCCACACGATTTTACATTAATTGCCTTTATGGCTAATTAAGATTATCACCAATTAAAAGTAAATAACTATAAAGATCTACACATAATTATCTATCTAATATACATACTATAAATACGACTCGACATACATAACTATGCGAAATTACAGGTTTAATCGATATACATAAAACAAAGGGCTATCAAATTATACATTTCTATGGTTTTCTAAAATAAACTATGATTTATACATCTCCAACGTCCCACATACGCCTATTAATCAGTAATTAAGGACTCGACACATTACTAATTGAGAACTAACTGAGAACCAACTAAGAGAAAGTGGACTGTATTACGAAATTATCGAAATTTAAACTATACAAACTTTATAAAACGAAATAACTATGAAACAAAAACGAAACAATTATTTACAACTATTTTACGGTACGATTCGGAGGCCGTCCGTCGTGCACATTTTCCCGCCGTGTAGCGCTGGTTGACTCGGCGCTACACCTCACTCGGTGTCACGACGGTCGATGTGGGCAGCACGACGAGCTTCTTGGTGGGGCGGCGCAGGACTCCGGTGCGGGTGGCGACGTCGGCGGCGCGCACGATGCCATCGCGCCCAGGGTAGACTTGGACGACGCGCCCCCGGGGCCACACGTTGCGTGGCAGGTTGGAGTCGGCGATGAGCACGAGGTCGCCGATGTTGAGCGGTGCTCCGCTCCCGTGCGGCTCCCGCCGGTGTTGGAGCTCCGGCAGGTACTCTCGGACCCAGCGGTCCCAGAACTCGTCGGCTAGCCGCTGAGCTCGCCTCCAGTGGTGGCGGCTGGCGACGTCTGCTTCGGTGAACGTCCCCGGCTGTTGGATGCGGCCCGACCCCCCGAGTAGGAAGTGGTTGGGGGTCAAGGCTTCGGCGTCGTCGGGGTCCACTGACACGTGGGTCAGTGGTCTGCTGTTGACTGTGTATTCTGCCTCGCAAAGCAGAGTGGCGAGCGTCTCTTCGTGGGGGTGACGCTCGCGCAGGACGGTACTGAGGGCGTCCTTGACGGACCGGACGAGGCGTTCCCACGCCCCGCCCATGAACGGTGCGCTCGGCGGTATGTAGCGCCATCTGATGAGGTGGTTGGCGGCCTCCTGCCGGCTCGCCTGGAGGGCGGCCCGCTGGAGCTCGACGTCGGCACCACGCAGGTTGGTGCCGTTGTCCGACCAGATCTCTGATGGTTGCCCTCGGCGCGCCATCATGCGGCGCAGCGCGAGGACGGCGGAGTCGGTGGAGAGTGAGGCCGCGACCTCCAGGTGCACGGCCCGGGTGGTGAGGCATGTGAACAGCGCCACATACCGCTTCTGGTGTTGTCGGCCCACGGTGACTGAGAGCGGCCCGAAATAATCGAGGCCGGTGTAGGTGAAGGGCCGCTGATGGTGAGCGAGGCGTCCCGTCGGGTGGTCGCCTGTCGGTGGTACTGCGGCCACCGCGCCGAATTCTGCACTGCTGACAACTTTTGATCACGCTGCGCTCGATGGGACGAGCTCGGATCACCCAGAAGCGTTGTCGGATTTCGTTCAGGACTGTCTCCACGCCGCCATGGTGTAATTTCTGGTGCGTCCATGCCACGTAGAGTTTGGTGTACTGGTGGTTTCCATCCAGCACAATCGGATGCTTCTGTTCTTCTGTGATGTTTTCTGCGGCCGTGATTCTCGATTTCAGCTTAATCACCGGCTCGCACGGATCGAAGGCCAGCGCGAGTGAGCGCAGCCGGCTGTCATTGGACACTGCTTCTGTCTTCTTTAAAGCTTCTAATTCGGCGCCAAACGCTTCCTGCTGCACGGCGCGCACCCACAGCTCCTCCGCCCACACGATGTGCTCGGCGGCCAACGGCGGTATGACGTCTTCTGTAAGGACGGCTCGGCGCGGCGTGGGCGGCGCGGTCGGCTTGGCGACACGGCGCCACGTCGGGTCGGCTTCGGTGTTTCGAGTTGTCCGCTTGTAACTGTTGACGTTGGCGCTCTGCGGGCGCGCCCGGCGCAGCGGAGCACGGAAGCGGTGTATCGCCTGGAGGACTCTCGCCGTGGCGCGTATCAGGCGCAGCCACGACGAGAATCTGTGTGGTGACGGTAATGCATCGGAGACTCTGGGCTCGACGATGCTCGATGCGACGGAGTGGGTCCTCTCTTCTCCGGTTGGGGCCGCCTGTTCTATTTTCTCGGCCGGCCAGCTGTCAGCAGGCTCATACAGGAACTTCGGTCCCGTGAACCACCGATGATGCTGCGTAAAGTTGACCGGCGCTCCTCTGGTGGCGTCGTCAGCCACATTCTGTTGGGTCGGCACCCACCGCCACTCCTTCGCCTGTGTGTCTTCCTCTATTTCTGCCACTCTGTGTGCGACGAAAGGCTTGAAAGAGCGGGGTCCCGCCCTCAGCCACGCGAGTACGGTTTTCGAGTCGCTCCAAAAGACTCTTCTGTCTGCCTTCAGCTGGTATTCGTCGGCGGCGGTGCGGGCCAGGCGGCAGCCCAGCACGGCGGCCTGCAGCTCGAGCCTTGGGATGGACGTCAGCTTGAGGGGCGCCACGCGCGCCCTGGCGGCGGCAAGCGTCACGTGCACTCTACCGTCTTCGTCTTCAGTGCGCCAGTAGACAGCAGCGGCGTAGGCCTTCTCGCTGGCGTCCACGAAGGTGTGCAGCTCGCGTCGGGTCGCCCGGCTGTAGCCAGGGTGACATCTTGGCAGGTTGACGTCTCGGAGCGCGGCCAGCTGCCGCACCCACTCACTCCAGCCCGTCGACAGCGGCGGTGGTAGGCGGACGTCCCAATCGACGCCTACGCGCCACGCCTCTTGTAGCAGCTGTTTCGCTACGATGGTGATGGGGGAGGCGAGGCCCAGCGGGTCGAACAGTGACATCACTGTCCGCAGAGCCTCCCTCTTCGTCGGAGTTTGCCCGCTGTCGACGTCAGGCACCCGGGCGAAGTTCAGATTAAATCCCAAGGTGTCGCAGGTCGGCCTCCAGGTGAGGCCCAGGACCTTCTCTTCGATGTCTTCAAGTGTGACGTCCCGAGTGGCGGCAGCTTCCGCCCGATGGACTTCTAGTACTTCGGAGCGATTCGAGGCCCACTTGGCCAAATGAAAATTGGCATCCGCGTGCACTGTGCGCACGTCGGTGCTCACTCTAACTGCTTCTTCAACTGTTTCAAAACTCTGGAGATAATCATCCATGTAGTGATGACGCACGATGGCTTCGGCTGCGTCCGGATGGTCGGCCCGATGACGCTCGGCGTTGTGATTCTTGACAAACAACGCCGTGCACGGTGAGCAGGCTGCTCCGAAGATGACCGACTTCATCCGGTACTCTGTGGGCGGTCCCTCCCGCCGGTGTGAGCGCCACAAGAAGCGCAGCGCATCTCTATCTTTCTCGTGAACTTGTATTCGCAGGAACATCTCTTGTATGTCCGCGGCGACGGCGACGGCGTGCTGGCGAAAGCGCATCAGCACCCCCGGCAGCGACTGCAGGAGGTCCGGACCCGACAGCAGGTGGTCGTTCAGGCACGTACCCTTCGTGCGAGCGGCGGCGTCGAAGACTGGCCTCACCTTCCCGGGCTTGGCTGGATGGAGCACCGGGAAGTGAGGCAGGTACCAGATGCGCCCGGTGGTCGATGGTGCGGTGGCGGCTTCCTCTGCGTATCCTTTTTCTATCAGCTGTGTCATCTGCCGCTCGTACGCCGCCCCGAGCTCCGGCTGCTTGTCCAGCTTGCGCTCTGTGCTGTGTAGGCGCGTCAAGGCTTGGTCGTAATTGTTGGGCAGCTCGGGGTGGTCGGTGGCCCAAAGTAGGCCCGTTTCGTAGCCCGCTGTCGGCAGCTTGATGGTTTCACTCTCCAGGATGCGAAGCGCCCGCTCTTCGGGGTCGGCGCGCGTTTTCTTGGGCGTCACGCCCAACGATTCGATTGCGAAATGCTTCTTGATCATTTCTTCTATTCTATTGTCGCTCTCTTCATTGAGCCTGTATACGTGGTGGACTGTGTGCCCCAGGCTCCGGCTGCTTGAGCCGTGGAGCACCCACCCCAGGGGTGTGCGGGACGCCACCGGTTCTGTTGCGGCGCCACGTCGTACCTCGTTGGCCAGTAGGAGTTCCCAATTGTCCTGCCCGATCAGGATAGTGGGCCGCGCCTCCGCATACCGCACTCGCGTTTCGATATCTTGAAGATGTTGATATTTTGACAAGTCTCGATCGATGTGCTGGGCCGCCAGTCGTAAGTTCTTGATAGTGCGGCCTCGCAGGGAGTGCTCTTCATCCTGCCCTCGTAGCACAAGTTTCACTCGTCGCGAGTCGGTACGCGTGACTCGGGCCCCCGCTATAGCTTCTATGCTCAATGGGTCTATGGGTCCTGTAGCGCCCGCGCGCTTAGCCAGGTCTTCGTCTATGAGTGTGACTGTCGAGCCGTCGTCTAAGAGTGCGAATGTGTCTATATTGGCCTTGGGGCCCACCACTGTCACTGGTAGAATTTTGAGGAAACTTACGGTTGACTTTCCAGATGAGTTTGCTGCTGTCACTGTTTCACTCCGGTTGGCTGGCACTTCGGGTTTCTTGAAGTGCAGTAATGGGTGGTGGGTCCTCTCACAGCCGTCCTCTCCACACTGACGGTCTTCACACTTATGCCCCCCTCTCCTGGGGTTCAGGCAACGGAAACATAGTCGATCCGCTTTCGCTATGCTCCATCGTTCACTGTTGTTCGCACGCACAAATTTTCTACACTTGTCGGCGCTATGGTTCGGTAAACTGCACACTGGACACTTTTCGCTTCTGTTGTCGCACTTTTCGCTGTCACTCCGACTGTTGTAGGCGCGCTGCGGCCGGTTGCGTGGCGCCGCGCGCTGCTGCTGCTCCTCGGCGCCGCCGACGAGCTCGGGGTCTGCGTACTTCCCGCACGCCTCCGCCTCCCTGGTCACGAAGCGGTGAAGGCGCACGAGGTCCGGCTCCTCTGGCGGCTGGTCCCGGCTGAAGTCGAACCACCGGTACCGCAGCGACGGCGTCAGCTTCTCTGTCACTTGCTTGACCACTTCCGGATTATACATGTACTGCGGCTGCTGGAGTGCGCGGAGTGTAGCGACGCTGTTTTTTATTCGACTCGCGAACTGTATTATGTCCCGTGGCGCATCTGTAGGCTTCTGTACGTTGCGAAGTCGTTCGATCTCGGCGAGCGCAATCGTCTCCGGTCTGCCGAATCTTGTCTCGAGTTCGCCGATTATTTCCGCCGGGCTAGTGTTTACTATGAGTAAACTGCTAACCGCTTCCTTGGCTTTTCCTTTCAAAGCCCGTCGCAGGCGGGCTGTATTCTCGATTTCTGTGAAGTATCTCTCTGTTTCTTGATAGCCCGCTCTGAAGGCGAGCCAGTCGAGATGCGAGCCCCCGAAGGGCATCAGTTCTCCGATGAATCGCGGCGTGGCCCCATGTGGGCGCGCGGCCTGCGCGATGGCGGCCGCCAGCTCGTTAAGGTCGAATTGTCCCTCGGACCGATGATACCCCGTTGCTGCTGGCGGCGGCTTCGATGACGACGATTGCTTCAACTGTACGCTGTGCGGCGGCGCCACGCCCGATAGCGGCGCGGCGAGCTGCTGTGCGATCGATACGCCGGTCGGCAGCGCGTGTGGCGCGCCGGGTGGCGGCGGTGGTGCGTGTGACACGCCGGGCGGCGGTGCATGTGGCACGCCGGGCGGCGGTGCTACGCCTGTAGACTGTTGCGGTGCACTGAGCGGCGCGGCGGGCGGTGGCGGCGGCACTGTATTCAGCCACTCGGCCACTCGCGCCTGGCCCAGCGATTCACCCGATGCGACCGACTCGCCGTCCTGGCTGTCCTCCTCCAGGACGGCAAGCCTGGCCTCTTCCAGCTCCAGCTTGAGTCTGGCTATCTTCTGTTTGGCGCGCGCGATCCTTCGCGCACGGTCGGATTTCGTCGACGACGCTCTTGCTGCGTCGTCGTGCTGCTGTTGCGACGACGGTGCTGGCGGTGGTGGTGGCGCCTCCGACGGGGAGCCGGGCGGCTCGATATGCCGCACCGGTTCCGGCGCTGACGGCCTCGGGGCCGCCACTGACTGTGACGCGGTCGCGGGAGCGCTCTCCTCAGGGCGCTCCTGTGCCTCGATCGGCTCCGCGGGTCTGCCTCTACTCCGAGTCACCGGCATTTTACTACGCTCCCCTTGCTTCCGGTTATGAAGCCGATGAAATTTCCCACTCGCTTTTGCTGCCGAAATGTCCAATCCGGCTCCGAATGGACCAATGTGCCGGACGGTATGGGGTTGCAACCCTGTGCGGACCCTTGATACCGTACGCCGACACGGCGCGATGCGGGGTGCAGCGCGAGCGGGAGAGCGAGACGAAGGGGGCGGGGAGCGCAGAAATAATAACTCGGTTGTGGTTGAGACTGTGACCGGTTCCTCGGAGCAGTGGCGAGAGCTTGGTGTTGTAGCTTGTTGAGGAGAAAACGCGGAACTGACTGGGTCCGGATGGCACCCCGATATTTATTTACTTTCATTAGAGTGAGAAAACCTCGTTGCCTCTCGCTCTAATGAAACAGCAAATCTATTGCCCTCTCTTTCTAATTTAGACCCCCCCTGGGCGGCAATACCGTATAGAGAGCCTGTTTTTTATCTATTCGGTGACCTATTTTTTAACTATGACCTTGACCTAATTCTTCTCGGATTCTAATTAGCTCTTCCACTATTCTTTGGAATCTATGTTATTTATTTTCAGACAAATTACTTCTTACTATTCGATAGGTAAATAAAGGTACACAGGTACAGGGTTAATTACTAATTAAGAATTTGTACACGAAATAGGGCTCATTTGGCCACACGATTTTACATTAATTGCCTTTATGGCTAATTAAGATTATCACCAATTAAAAGTAAATAACTATAAAGATCTACACATAATTATCTATCTAATATACATACTATAAATACGACTCGACATACATAACTATGCGAAATTACAGGTTTAATCGATATACATAAAACAAAGGGCTATCAAATTATACATTTCTATGGTTTTCTAAAATAAACTATGATTTATACATCTCCAACGTCCCACATACGCCTATTAATCAGTAATTAAGGACTCGACACATTACTAATTGAGAACTAACTGAGAACCAACTAAGAGAAAGTGGACTGTATTACGAAATTATCGAAATTTAAACTATACAAACTTTATAAAACGAAATAACTATGAAACAAAAACGAAACAATTATTTACAACTATTTTACGGTACGATTCGGAGGCCGTCCGTCGTGCACAATAGTAGAGGTACGAGTTTTTACAAAATTGCTAATCATATTTGAGCCGTTTTTATTTCTTTGATGACAAAACATAGCAATAATGTTATAATATGTATGTACTTTGAATGCCGCTAAAAATACATAATAAGACTAAAAATGTCATACCAAAAATCTGATCAGAACTATAAAAAATCAGCAGCTAATTTATCTTTATTGTAGTGACTGTGGTCACAACACTAGTGTTTGTTTAAACTTCAGTTTCTAAATTGAGATTTTCAGCTTGAACGTGCTAAGTTTCTATTTAAGTCATCATAATCATTTCAGCCATAGGACGTCCACTGCTGAACATAGGCCTCCCCCAATGACTTCCACATCGCACGGTTGGTAGCGGCCTGTATCCAGGGCCTTCCTGCTACCTTTATCAGGTCATCGGTCTACCTTGTGGGTGGACGTCCCACGCTGCGTTTTCCGGTACGCGGCCTCCATTCCAGAACCTTGCTGCCCCATCGGCCGTCAGTTCTGCGTACTATGTGCCCTGCCCATTGCCACTTCAGCTTGCTAATCCGTCGGGCTATGTCAGCGACTTTAGTTCGTTTACGGATCTCCTCATTTCTGATTCGATCTCGTAAAGAAACACCGAGCATAGCCCTCTATTTAAGTATGAACTTATATTAGTTATAAGTGTGTATTAATTTGCACCTATTTATTTACACGTGTCATTTAATTTATATCTAACATAACTAACAACACAATCTATTATGTATTTTCCTCCTTGTGCTAGTTCATTTAATTTATAATGCATGTATTTTAGTTATTTATGTAACTGGAAGTTAAAGAAAAACAAATTAAATTATATCATCGATTAGTCTGATCTCTGATAGAAGGGGTTATTGTCGATTTGCCACATATTTGATAAGTACGTCACGAAAAGATACGTCATAAGTGTTACAGACAGCCCATTGTGCATGATGCATGGATTGGAGGCAGAAGAAACACCGCAGCACGAGCTCAAGCAGTGCAGAAACGTAGCAAAACAACGGGCTTAAATTCTCCAATCACCAGCGTCGCTGCAGGAGGCCTGTGGCAGCCTAGACAGGCTGCTTACTTTCTGGAGGGATCTGGGGTGGTTGGAGTAGGAAGATAAACCACAAATCGCTTACAATGTCCCAATCATGAGGCTAAATGCGGTATTCGTTTGCCCGGAAAAACTAATTACTTTATCTTAAAATTTTTAAGTCTAATTCGCGGGTGCCCGCCCATATCTTAATTTTTAAAGTTAAGGCTTATTTTCGCGCACCTTTAAGTCTATTAAGCTTTGCAGTTAACTGTGTATACGTATTTTTCTATGAACGAAGCAAATTATCCACGTGTGAGTGTGACAGTTTTGAAACCGCGCGCAGCGGATAAAAATAATTAGGAATATGAAAAAAAAAAGTTTTTTTACGTACCTAAATCGATTAAGTTACTGATTCTGAGTCGCTCCTAAAAATTTGGATAACGATAACAAAATCAATCTGTATAATTTCGTTTTGAAATAGCCCCTAGTACAACGATATTAATATGCCGCAGTGTTTAGCTTGATTTGCTGCTGTAGGTACTGTATGCGTTAGGAAAATTCCGTTCAATAATTGTACTTAGGTAACAGGAAGAGAACCGAAATTAAACGGATAGATAATAAAGTTTGTTTGTCTGAGGTCATGTAATTAGATTAAAGTAAAATCAAATTCAGTTTAAGTAGCTGTTTTCGCGTGAAAAAGTAACAAACATCCATCCATCCTCAGTTTGCACATAGTAAATATGATAAAAAGAAAAGATTAATATTTTTGTATGTGTGCAACGAATAAACTAAAAAAATACTGAACTGATTTAAAACAATCACCATGTTTTGCTACAGACCGAAATACGGCGAAACCATGAAGGGCGCATAACATGGACGCACTCTGGATTATTAGTTCCCATTATTGCCGCGTTGGACAACCTTATAACTGTGACATATCGGAAGGGCGCTACTATCAATGCTGGGTTGTTAGAATAGAATAAGACTTTATTAACACAGTAAGCACCATTTATAAATAATAAAAAAATAATACAATAAGAAAAAAATAATTTGTGGGCCACTGCGTCACTTCTGGGTTTACTACTTTAACTTTGACAACCGTCACAAATCTGTCATACTCCATACAAAAAGCACCGGTTATCGTTAAAGTTAGGTGGTGCAACTCAGCCATGGTTTTTGATTTTTGCCACTTGACGTTTCAAAATCTTGGTTCAATTCGGAACAAAGTGCATGATCTGTCAGTCAGTAAAAAACAGAATGTGTTTATTTTGGTCAGCCTACAGGTTACTTTTGCAATTTGATCAACTTTAATGTTACTCGCGACTATTTTCTGTTTTTGTTTGGTGCATTCTATCAGAATTTTCCTTAGAGTATTTCTTGATACGAGTACATCTAAAGGCGAGTAAACATAACCTCAAAATACCTTATTTTCCTTGTTTTTTTTTTGTATCATTTGCATTATATTTTATTGTTTGCTGAATATTTTGTAAAATGACGCAAAACGGGATTTAAAATTAAAATGTTTATTAATTTTGAACATAAAAACTAAGCTTAATTTTTTTTTTTATTACAAAAGATTTTTCCTTCAAGTGCAAACTAAATCCTAACAAATATCACTACAAAACCATACTTTCCAAAATTTTAATGCCATGGCACTATCTTCTATATACAAAAGAAAACCGCGCCACATACCGCCATGTAAGAAAATCAGGCTTCGCCGCGTGTACGCCGGTAGTGGGGCAATGGGCGGGCTGTCGCCCCGCCCAGCGCCGACCCGCCTCAGTCCCGCGCCGACTGCCGCGCGAAGCGAGCGCGCCGCCCGCCCGCGAGTGTTGTGACTGTGATGTGTCGAGGTTAGGACATGTCCCGGAGAAAACAGAGCAACCCTAAGCCGCTAAAACGTGAGTAAATCGGGCAATTTTACACTAGAAATAAGGTTGAGGGACAGTTGGATGGAATGTAGGAGTTTTGGCAAAGTTTTCAGTGTGAAAACTGAACTTTTTCGAAGTTACGAAGTTTATGATTAACAGGTTGTAAGTTTACTAAACTTTCTGGCAGATTTGCCGAAAAAATCTTTGATTTTTTATGAGAGAGAAAAACTTTAATGAGTTGATAGTTAAGTTAGTAAATATCAATATTGTTAACAACAAAACATTATCTTGTGTTAAGTTGTATTAAGATTTTATTGATTTACTGATTAATTCAAATATAATTAATCAATGTCCAGTATACAAATGTTTGTTTAATAAGATTAGACAACAGTTAAGTTAGTGAGTAAAAACTATGACCAAAGCTTTTACCACTAAAACGTGGGTAGACCAAAAGTTGATAAAGTTGACACTAACAACACAAAAATCTCACAGATGAAATAAACCCTATTTCTATTGGTATAAGAACGTTATCAATCACGAACCAAAGTAATTATAAAAATCTTTATCCTGCCTTCTCAGAGGTTATCTGTCAACAAATATGTTGTCAACAAAGAAAGAAAGTTATTTGTGTAAGTTGTGACATGTCACGTGAATGATATTTTGTATTTTTGTACCTAACAAGTTTCTTGACCCGCTCCATCGGTTAGATAAATTAATAAATTAATAAACATTGTGTAGTATGTTTGTAATTATGTATTTTTTATAAAAACTATAAAATGGTCAAAAATTAATTTTAGCAGTTACATTGTGTTTGGTATTATTTTTAGGGATACTTATTTGATTGATTGAAACTGATGTAAATAATAATGTCTCTATATGAATAGATTTTTAAATTAACTGGCTACTTTGTAATTTATTAACTTCTCATTTGTAAGATTCAGCATGTTTCATGCAACAATAAATACTCAATACTCAATCGTTTATTGCATACCTAACCACATTAGCACACATTAGGTCTTACAATTCAGGCAGTTATACAATGTGGACCCAGTTAGGGCACAGCAACTTTAGGAAGGAGACAGAACGACGATCTTAATGGTTTCAAAAGAAATTAATGTACACATTGAGTTTGGTGGAAATGCCATTATTAAACGTTTCGATAATTATAAAATAAAGATAGAATTAATGAATTATTAGAATGGAAAAATATTGTTAAAATGTCATGCTATGCATGTAAATCGAATGCTATCATGAAATAAAAAACACAGATTTTATTAAAATTTCAAATTCATCAAAAAGCGAAAACTGAATTTTAGATTATGGCATAATCCATAGGAAAAACAGGTGTACCTTTAACATTGTGACAAAAAGTGCGTGAAATTCCATAATGTTGTCGTCATAAATACCTGTGTAGATAATATATTAGGCATGGGACATAGTTTAAATTTAATTTATCTTTTCCTCACATTGTCAATCATTCTGATAACTGTTTTTGCCCGCGGAATTGCTCGCGTGTACTCTGTCTATCATGGATTTGTTCACAATTCCAAAGATTAAAAAAAAATTTTTGGCGTATAGCCCGAATTTTTTCTAAGTTAAAAGTAGTCAAAGTTACTTTTTTATATCAGGTATTTGTCTAGGAAAGTCTCGTCAAAATCGGTTAAGCCGTCTCAGAGATTAGCAAGCGGAATGGATTTCTATTCCGCTTTTATTTATTTATTGTAAAACACCCATTAAACTGCAATTAGCAGCTTTTCTAAAAGAAAATAAATAAATAAATTAAGGACAAATCGGCAACTGGTAGAAATATTTTTTATTTATAAATATATTTTCCATGTTGTTAATAAACCATTTAAATATTTATGTATGTTTTATAGTTTATGAATTATTTAAAAATTATAAAAAGTTATTCAATTGATTTAACCTTGTATTGCCATACAAAATCTTTACTTGAATCTAGTTCGACAGCTCTAAAAAGTACTTCAATTAGGTATTTGTTTTCAAATATTCGAATTGCGCGTTCTAGAAATCGTGTTGTTGATTTAAAAACAGTTAGATCTTAGTCGAGGTTTTTAATCTGTATTTACGAGTCCATCACGGACGAATCAAAGTGGCGGGAGCGTTAAACCGTTATCACTGGTGTTCTTCGATTGTCAGCTTATCGCGCGTGGTGATAGCTCATTATTACTTAAATAAGCATCTCTTGGCGGATACAGAGGTTCGTTAGTCATTTGATTGGGTTTTAAAGTAATTAAATTGGAAATTAACAGGGATAAGTCCTGATAGTTCTGTTGAGGATTCCGGGTGAAGCTCGCTTCCATTATTTTCCATCAGGTGAGATGAAGGCCAAGTCAAGAGTTTCCTTTTAATAAAAAAGAAGTTTGAGGAAGTTGAGAGCTTACTTGGAAAAAGATCAATAAAAGAGGATCAGATTTTTTAATGTATGTTAATCCCAGTGTATTTTTTTGTAATCTCTGGTGCTTATGCGTTACAACACACTGTAAAGACATTAATTAATTTTGATACCATATGTACGTACCTACCCACTTATGACTCATTTCAACTTATTGTCAGTTGATTTTGGATGGTCCCATTTTTATGTTATGTTGTGTAACAAATAACATATTTGTGTCAATTTACTCAATAAGATGTAGCTTTTTATTACGTTTTAAATGTTTAGTAATCTGTTTTCATCTTATTTCAATCAACATGTTGACATAATGTGGACTGTTAAAGCACTTATTAAATTTTGGGATTAGTAATTATGTAGGTACCATTAAACCAAGAAGTTGTTATTTAATAGCGTGGCTACTACATCTATACTTATAATAAATCTAATGAATCTGTAGAGAGGTCAATTCTGTACATGAAATATATTTTCAAAATAACTATCAGGGGGTGATTAGTGATCGATACTGATGCCAAAAATGCAATCAGTAAAATTTTTGTCTGTCTGTCTGTATGTTCCTTATAGAAACAAAAACTACTCGACGGATTTTAACGAAACTTGTTAAAATTATTCTTCATACTCCTGGGCAGGTTATAGTATACTTAAGAATTCCCGCGGGAACGGGAATTAGCGGGAAAATTCTTTTGTATAAAAAATCTAAACCACTTAAGTTATCGCTTGAAATTTGGCATGCAGGTACCTTAGTAAACTTAAAGCTTAGTTACAACAAGGAATTCCCGAAAATCTCATGGGAACGGGAATTAGCGGGAGTATCCTTTTGTATGAAAAATCTAAAGCGTAAGATAGATGAAGGGGGTAAAACGGGATCCACGCGTACGAAGTCGCGGGCGGCCGCTAGTATTAATTAAAAGAATTAAATTCAAATTCATTAGCGGCCGTTGTTCTTTAATTTTTATTTACAAATAATATTTACATATAAATATCAGACATTATTCAACTCATTGGTATTGATAGCTAAACCCGATCAGAAATCAATAACATCATGTCGATTTTAAATCGTCAAAACATATGAAATAACATATGATGAAAGTAAATGAATGCTTATCAGTTGCTGGGCAGGCGTGATATGGCATGGGTACACGTGAGATTTTGGTTAGCTCTATGGCTCAGAGAGATACTAACGCCCGTATTCACAAACATTACTATGAGGTCTCACAGTGCGCGTGGACGCACAGGGTGACACACGAACCAATCAACCTTATTCAACGCTGTGCGTTCGATTTGTTGCTTCACTTAAGCAAACATCGTTTGTGAATACGGGCGTAAGTGGACGCTGCTATACTGAGGTTTTGGTTATGCCGGGTCCAAACGGGTGTAATGTGTAATGTGTAATGTAATCTACCGTGTAATGTAACACGAATTCTACGTGCGGACGGCACTACGAGTATTACATGTAAAGTGCTGCCCATTCTACTTCCATTACATTACACGTTACATCTGTCTGGATCCGGCATTACATTACACGGTGGATTACATTACGTGTTACACCCGTTTGGATCCGGCTTCAGCTCGATAGGTAATTACTTAGCTTAGAGATACCAAGTGGACACTGCTACACTGAGGTTTTTTATAAACCCTCGTCATTACGGCAATCAAACCTCTGTAATAACCGGCAATAAGACGACGAAGAAGAAGAGATTTTGGCTTGTATTGTGAAATTGTGATATTCTTCTTGTAAGATATTAAGTCTGCGATCAAAGAGAGTAAGAACTGTGGGTCTAGACAAAGTGCACATTTTAATCGCAAACCAGTCGAAAAATGGTCGAAAGGCCTTTTTTTGTAAAAAGATTGACGGATACGATTTTCGATTTGATCAAAAAGTGCTACTTGTCTAGGGGGGCTGAATACGATCGACTTTTCTGTTTAGTAAATTATTTTTTAGCTAAAAGTGCCTAATTATGAGCTAACCAGATTATAATATACCTACTTTTTATCCAAATTCCATTCTGTGTTTAATATTAAATTAATTTTTAGAAGTAGTGAAAGATGGCAACCTTGTTTTTTACTTAGTTCAAACGTGATAGAGGTCATTTCGTATCTCCTACCTTCCATTTGTCACTATCGCACTGGCTGGTGATTTGATCTTTGATCCAGAAATTGTTGGCATTCCACTAAAATTGATAACTACGATATAGCATTGTCTAATTGCAAATAATTACAATACGTTACGCACCTATTACAATGCTTATGATGAAATTGTACAGAATTGTAAACAATATTCGATATCAAAGTTTAAATTAACGATTTTGAATAATTTGAAACCCATTTAGACAGTTTAAACTATAGGGTTGATAACTGATTATGTTATAGTATAAGTAGGTACTTAATGATGGACTTTGTCACTGGATAAAACTTTGATTTATTGAAATAATCCATCAGGGTAGCCATCCTAGACTGCATCTCACTTAACACCAGGTGCGATTGCGGTCAAATACCTGCCTTGTTATGAAAAAAAATTTTGGATGCTAAATATTTGAAATAGGTATAATTTAAATACTTTTATAGGCTTTACATCGACTTTATTATTTTAGTACCTATCACTTCATATAACAAAGTGAACAATGTAGGTAAGACCTAGGTGATATTTGGCAACAATTTTACATCAATTTGTATTTTTTTTAAATTATTGATGCGATTTCAAATTTTACCTTATTTTTTAGAATGTGTGCGCCTAGTGCGATTCACTTGTCTTATAATTCTATCAAATCATGCAATTCAAATGTCTTATATTTCTGATTTCTGTCAAATCAAATCATATAACGTCATATTTATTGCACAAACACACGATTAACTGGAAAGTTAAACGTAACGGCAATTTCTCTAGAAAGTAGCTAGTTGTTTATCAGTTAGGTTAACGATACAGTATCTTATTTGACCCGTTATCGCTGAGGTAAACAATTGTTTGTTAATCATTGTTTTCAAAACTATATTTCACACTTTCAATTTACATAATTGACTTTGAAGGATTCGTGGCAACACAATTGTGACAGTGGTTCAGATAACGGTTTTGCTAATTGTTTTTGAGAGAATTAAAGTTTTATAAGTAAGTCGGATTGTTTTTTGGACTATAAACCATTAGTATTAAAATATGTTTCTTCTGTAATGGTAGTAGTCGAACTATGTGAGTTCGTATGCGACTCACTATTGTTCATTTTGTGTAGAGCATAATATTTCAATAATATTTTTTTTAGTAGGCGTTTCGCCCGGATATATTAAAAGTATTAAAATCGCGTGCGAATCGACTCTTTTTTGAACTAGTGGTATGCGATTACTAGTTCTCAAAGGGGTCGATTTGCATTCGTTTTTAATACTTTTGATACATCCGGGCGAAACGCCTACTAAAAAAAATTATTATTGAAAGGGGACGTTTCGCACATTCGTGCGAAGGAAAATCGTGCGAAACTACTACTAACCCAGTACTGCTGTACTTATGAAAAAATAAAGAAACATTTATTGCAACGAACTTATGCTTGAATCCCTTTGATTGTCAGAAAATTAAGGCCCCAATCCATGCCACGCTCTGGGCTTTTAAAATCAAACCAGTACAGGACCCTAGAATTCAGTTTTAACTGAACCTATTAATAAACAAGAGGATTACTTCATCCTACAAATAGATACTGTAAAATTCTATCTTTAGTAGACAGCACTTACGCACTTCAAAATCAAGTCGCATCTTACGCAATCGTAAGATAAAAATGCAATTGGACGGTGTATCACGGATTTTATGGAGTGCCGAGATATGCCGAGTGGCTTCCACGCCACTCGAGATAGCTCTGTGTGGTCACCCATCCGGTGGGTGTGACTAGCTATAGATTTGAGTCGGTTTGGAGATGATAAAGCTATGAATCTTCTTTTATAAATGGGTTTTTGCATATTTTTGCTATCTTACCGTTCAAAACCTTAAGGCCCAGAACAGACGGTGAAACGCAACTGCAACTTTCTGATGATTCTGATGAATGAAACTGAAACTGAAAGTTTCAAACTGGTCGCGTCATGTGTGGTCTCAACGGACGCTATGGCAGAAACTTAGATGCAACTCAAAAGTAACTAGCAGTTGCAGTCTCGTTGCAGTTGCGTTTCATCGTCTGTTCTAGGCCTTAGTGACAATTTATTTATGATTCTATCTCTATTCTCTTAAGTTCTACATATCTCTAAGGACCTATTAGACCAAATTTTTATCCGAGAATAACTCCTGGTATAACTGGCACATTGACAGTTTCAGTATGGGCAATGTTTATTCTGAGATTAATATTTACTTTTCCTTGATTGAATCCACCCTAAATGGCATAAAACGCCATTTGGCAATGTTCTGAAATTAGTTCTGAAAGTTTAAAATGTTAAGTTAACGCCATTTAAGAGCAAATTTTGATTCACAAACATCCAAAGGGACATTTTAATCAAACTAGCTAACAGAACCTGTGTTCATCTTGATGTCATCCATCAGAACCTAATTTAAAAGGGCTTCTGAACGAGCCAATTTTTATAGGGGTTTCCACCTTATCAAAAGTGCAGTCATTCAGTATTATAATCAAAGTCTGGACAAACCTCAAGAGGATTTAAGACACTATTCAATCAAAGATGTAATGGTTAAATATGTGTAATAAATAAAAGAATTAAAAAAATCCTAGAAAGTTATTTTTTTTTATCCACAACGAGGAAGCTCTTGGCCTGTATCTCACCTGATGGTAAGTGATGATCAGGCCGAAGATGGAAGCGAGCTTCACCCGGAATCCTCAACCACGGAGGAACTGGCTATCTTACCTCTAACTGCCGGAACACAACAATGTTGTTGACATTGTTGTTATGGCGACAGACTTAGGTAAGATGGTGGTAGCTAGCCAGGCGGACTTAGAACAAGCCCTACCACCAACCAAACCGAACAGAAAAATCTGCCCCCACTGGGAATCGAACCCGGGTCTGCGTCTGAAGCAGGTGGTCTTACCACTAGACCACAGAGGCGGTTAAATTATTATATTATAAATCTGTTTGGGAGCCGTTCGTTTTCGCGAGTATCCCACGGAACCCCAGTACCTATGGCCCTCAGTAATCCGAGTCATCTGGCATCGGACAGTACAGTCGCCCGCGAATTATGCCGCGGCGCGCCCAAAGGCTCATTGTGAGGGTAGGGCTGCCACGAGCAGTGTCGTTAGATTTTGGATAAACGAGGAAGCTTTTGGCCTGCATCTCACCTGATGGTAAGTGATTATCAGGCCGAAGGTTAAACTCAAAGATTGTCATTATCAGTCATTTATTTAGCTTCTGTTACAGGATGATGACTCTAATTTACCAGAGGCAAACTAAAACATCAATTTCAATCAAAGCATAGTACCTCTCATTTGAAAACAAAACTCTCCCATTCATTTTGTTGGGCAATCTGGGCAATACAAGCCGATGACGTCATTATTATGATTGCCAACCCAAATTGACATTTTTTTTATCAATTACAAAACAATCGAAGATCTTAATTTACAGATAAGAATGAAGCATGTTTTTAATAAGGTGTTTTAGTATTGATTAATAGTGTTAAATACCAAATAGACTATTTGACACCATTTCCTAATAATTCTAAATCACAACTTTTTAAAAAGACACTGCATTCTGGTCTTATAAACTTAATTAATTAAACTGTAAATTAAGATTTTTGGTTGCATTGAGACTGAAAAAAAGAATACAGTCGAACATAATTACCTCCTCCTTTTTTGAAGTCCATTAAAACGTAGTATAATTGAGTTGACACAATAGTGACGTCACTTGTATTGCCATACAAAATCTATGGGAGAGTCTCGTTTTCACAGTTTATTGGCCCTTGGCAGCCCTAGATGCGCGTGCGCAAGCAGTACGCAAACGAGCCGCGCCATTGTGCGGAATTATGCTCGCCGCGGATTCTTCCTGCTCGTTGTTTATGACGATAGCGAAACTTATCGGAACCACTGTAAGGTAAAACACGTCAACATACACAAACAAATGTAGTGTTTTAAAATACCTAGGTTGTCTAAAGCGATAGTACTGCCTAAATTGTGCCATCTCTTTTGTGTATTGCTTTTTTTGTTTTTGGTGGTGTACAATAGAGTGTGTTATTGTCTGTTTTCACATGATTATTGAGAGCTTAGCTTGTAGTAATGCAGTGATAAAAAATATGATTTACTTCTATCAAAATCAAATTTAAATATCAATACAGGACCATAAAAATAACCCAGAAAGTAAAGCATTTGCTTAAAACATACAATGTTAGTAGGTGATTCATGAAAATGTATACCCAAATTATTTTGTTACTTAACAAACAAACAAAACTTAATAGTTTTGCAGGAAAACAAATAATAGTTTTCTCGGCAATATATTGAATTTACATTTTGACGAGGTAAGCAATTATTGAATAGCGCGAATGTAACATTAATTACAAGCAAGTGTTATTTTGATCGTCATCTTTACAAATCATTCCGGGAACTGTTGATAAATCATTGAATATTTTTCCCGAAGAATCATTTATCTGTATAAGTAGCAATAACTCGTTTATTGCCGGTTCGTACACATCTGATAGTCAAGATAAGGTTATCAATGGCTAGGCGCTGTTCTAAAAAATATTGCAATATTTGTATGGCTTATCGAGGGATTTCGTAAGCCAGATATGTTGTTAGTTAATTAAACATTATGTTATTATGTTTCACGATATGTTGTTTTATCTGGATGGTTAACGCACTGGATTTTTGCACTTTACACGTGTGAATATCAGCCTTTTCTTCCATATTTATTGAAGCCTAGGCGCAAACCACCGACTTTTAGTTGGCCGATAGTTGGGTCGGGCTGTTAATCAGTATGGAGATGTATGAAAGTGCGCACATTACACCGATTTGGTATCGGCCGATTCTTCATGCAAATTAGAATCGGGCCCAAGTATCGGCCAACTAAAAGTAGGTGGTGTGCGCCTAGGCTAAATAAATTCTTTATTGCACACAATTCAGGTACAAGTCTCTCTGTTCTTTCTTCTTCTTCTTTCAGTTAACCTTTAGGCCAAACAGAAAATATTGTGAATTTGTAACATTGTAACACTTAGGCCCAGATAGTTCTTTGCCTTGGATTTCTGGAAGAGAAATATTTATTAGCGATAAGGCCGCTATCTATTTTGCTATTTCAACTTTCTGTATTTGTTTTTAGGGTGCAAAATAATGTCTCTACTATTTATGTTTCTAATATTTTCTCTCTCTCTTCTGTCATTCAGTCATTAAGTATTGAGGATCCTGATTTTGTTATGGAAAAAAGGCGAACAAAAATGTGAATTTGTATAAAAATCTAAATGTTGAGTAACTTAAAAAATTAACAAATTTTCACTCGTCTGGAACTCGCTCCTATTCTTTTGCCATTTATATTTGCCAAAATAAGTAGCAAAAAAACGACTCCAAAAAACCCCAAACAAAATCCAGTAGCATCACCATTAAGCCATTACCCTCCGTAACAGTGGTATTTGTAACCATATGCTCGCGATTTAACCCTCAGCACCCCATCTTCCCACGTGCATTCATCCCTGCCACGTGTCGGGGGTCGGAGTGACCGACCGGCAACAACTTTTGACTTTATGGCGCGGGGGTTAAGAGAATAATGGTGTAACTAAGGGTTACTGGGACAATAATGGTTTCGCAGTAGTAACGTAGCCTATGCGCAGACCATTGATTTTTCGTCGGCCGATAGTTTAGTCGGGCAGTTGATCAGTATGGGCATGTATGGAAGTGCGCACATTACGCCGATTCACTTTGGCCGATTCTTCATACAATTTAAAATCGGGCACAACTATCGGGCAACTAAAAATCGATGGTCTGCGCCTAGTCTTAGAGAATTTGTATAGGATCAGAAAGTACTGAATAACACTTTAAGATTGTATTAAATAAATATTTTGCTTAATTAAAAATAAAACTAAAGGTATACTAGAGCATTTATTTGTAAAATGTATGACGTGACATCGGCTCGTTGTTCTGTAACAAGTCTATATTCACCTTAATACTAATAATTACCACAACGTAGGTATAAATATAAATGTTATTAAGCTACATTAAAAGTTATAGAGACAGCACATCAGACTGTACTTTTTTGTTGAAATGTCACCCTTATTACGATCACATAAGAAACCTCAGTATAAACGTTGATGTGCCGTCATGTGTTCATATCTACAAACCAAGTGACTCTGGTCAATTTTCTCACTCGTGATGACTCCACACAGATAAATCTCGTCATTTACCTACTAATGTCGTTGCAAAATTTAAGGAAAATCAACAGGAACATACCGTTAAGTCGGACCATTACCTCATACCAATCACAGATCACAGCACACAATTATGAGGATTTTCTGGTATAAATTTGTTAAAAATATTAAACTGGCAGATAAAAAAAAACTCATTTATTTTTGCAAATAGGCTTTTAAAAAGCACTTTTACACATCACGATAGCCATACATACATACATATATGTAGGTCTGCAAAAGGATTTGGCTCAGAAGCGGGTGTCTATGGGCGACGGTAATCACTTACCATCAGGTGATCCGTCTGCTCGTTTGCCTCCTGTCACAAAAAAAAATGTTCTTTTTTTATACAGAACAAGGCAAATGTTTGACCGCAATTGCACCTGACGAAATGATCCACTATTTCTTAAAATTTCACGCTGTATATTACTTAAATTGCTTACTTGTGTACTCGGTAATTGACACCAATAATTCCAAAACACTTCTTAAAAAACATTTTATTCTATCGGTGAAAACCGAGTTAGTTTTCAATGGGCTGTAGAATTAGATTTAAGTAGTTTTAGATGAATTGATTGTTGAGTTCGCGACCTGCTGACGTCATAACAGTCTATGGGAGAGTTTGGGAGAGTGTATCTTTGACAGGCCATAAAAAAGTATGTCAATTGAATAGGGTGTTCCTCGCCCTATTGCTTTGATTCTGTTGGTTCTATTATTAAGTATCATCCTAAAGTCCATTTAAAAATTGGAATTTCAGTCACATCCGAATTTCAACTTTATTCACTAGATTTTCTAGGTTCAAAATTTGTTAAAGGATTTTACCTATAATAACTGAAAAAAGTATTATACCTTCAGGGCTGACACACCCCAAACACAATTAGCATTAATTAGGAATTAGTCTTCCAAACTAATTAATAATTTATAAAATTATGATGTTGTGTATTTTTCATAATGATGAAAAGTACGTAAAAATGATATATCGGCGTCAGGCTTGTCTAGGTGGATTAAATCGCTGGCTCAACGATAGCGATCTACGATAACGTAGCGATAGCGTAACGATAGCGTAACGATAGCAATAAAAACAAATTGGAAATATTACGTGTTTTATTAAAACGGTAAAAATATCGGATTTGGTTATTGATTATGAACGTTTGCTAAAAAAATATTGTGATTACTGGTTTAATGACACTAAATAGATTTTTTGTTGATTTTGAGCTGCAATACATTTAATTTATACATCAATAAAATACGCCAGTTAAAACTACATTGAGTAGGATCTCAACAAAATCATGAATTTAATTCGATCCAGGGAACACAATAATTAAAAAAAAAATCAGTAAAAATAAACCAATTTTCTCTGCTGACCGTACCAGTAATCCATCGAAAACATTCAACATAGATGTAATTTGATCAATATCGGCCCAGCATAATCGCCGTGCCGGGGATTTGCCGATAGCCCGCTTGATCGATGATTTACCGATATTGATAACGAATTTTATCGATAGAGATTTATAATGAACGTGATGGCTTAGAAATTCTTGTAACGAATAATGGGAATAGAAAATTGGTTCGGTTATTCTTATTTGTTTTGTTACGGTAGCTGGATAGCTGTTCTTTAATTATAAGCTACGATACGTTTAATGTTGTGTGTAATAAGAAAAATATGCTCCATTCAATATACAAGAATTGTTTTTTAATTGTCAGTAATTTGCATGATAAAAAATGGTAAACATTTATGTAGTAGGTATTTTCATATGAAAAAGTTGTAGTATTTTCATTAGTGAAATAAAATTGTCCTGAATAGTAGGACGTATGAAGCTTTTGAATTGAACTAATCTACAGACTTTTGACAATTTTTGACAATTACTCTCTCGACTCATAGTTTCTGTATCTATAATATTATGTTCGGTTGGAATATCTATTTGCAGAATCCAATTGAATCGACCCGATTGTTTCAGTATAGTTATACATATCATATTACATTTGTGTTTAAGCGGGCCAGTTAAATTGTATCATTTAATTGAGTCTGTCAGACTGAAGCCTCACAGGCAGTTCAGATTGGCCGTTACAGGATTGTACAGGGAATAGAAGTCATCCTCACCTTGCTACAGAAAATCAGCATTTTGTTAAACTCGTTTAGCAACAACCTTTAAACCATTCCGTGCCCGAGTGCCTGCGTGTCGATTATGCTCGATTCGCCAAAATCGATACAGCATCGATGCAGCCGATTACCGATCCGGCAGGAAGAGCTTATTGTAACTAATCATGCAATCCCAATTAACAGAGGTTTTTACCTCACAGGTTAGATCAGGGTTGTCGATATATTTAATTTATACGCAGTTCGATTGATAAACAGTGTGATGGTATCTACGTGGGTGGATTTATGCAGGAGGTTAACACGTGTCGTGGACGTGGGATGGAGACGTTGGTTCCTTTTTGCATTTTTTGACAGGTTAAAAGTGGACGGGCTGTGATTTTCGCATGAGATATCGTGTGGTTGGATGAGATGGATGCCGAGATTGCGCCGTGGTAAAGGTGATACTTGTCTGGGCCGAGATTGGGATCGGATGATCCGGTCCTTACATTTTCGTGAGCTAGTGCTAAGATTTAAGGCACTGGACACGCAATCTTGATGATGACACAGAAATGACGCAAGGTTTTTGACCTTATCGCTGAAGCAACAGAACAAGTCAGAAAAGGTGTCTGAAAAAGTTTTGTATCAGAGAACTAGAGAACTGAGACTGGCTGTATTTTGCTAATTTCAAAAACGATTTTCGAGTGATTTACATAAATAAAAAAAATGGTTTGTATTTGTTGCATTACCTGTCAAGGCGATTGCAGTAACGTTATCATTGCATTTGCACGACTATCTTTTTATCGCCGTTGCAAAATGTTTAAGTAACTCTTGCTTTATTCTAAATGGCGAAAGAATGAAATAAACTGAGAGCTTGAAAGTGTGAAAATGGAAGGACCTGAAGTTCCTTTTGGAGAGCAGGTGACAAAAAACTTCATAATGTAAAGTGCCCCATAAGGGCTACCTTTTCTTTTTTATTATTTTCTATTGACGTTTATAAGTGCCACTTGTGGTCTAAACTGAATAAATATTTTTGATTTTGATTTTGATTTTGATAATGCCATACTAAAAGTTGGGTTTCAAATGATTTTTACAAAAAGTCTGTCGCTCTTTTCATGACCCTTGCTCATCGTACATGGATGGAATGATGTGAAATGCAATGTCTATTTTTTAATTTTGACCAGCATTTGCTTTCCTAACAAATAATAAAGTTTGCCCTTAAGGGATTTTTACATGTCTCCTTATCTTTTGGGCTCTACTAGCGCTTCAAGACAAACAGGCACGTTCTGTGGACAGTGGAGTAGTTTTAATGGCCGATTTATGTTCAGTGTCCTCCAAATAACATTCATCATATTCTAACCCTAATTATAGCAATCATTATGAATAAAACATGCCCGTTACAGTCGTGTCGATGCCATCACGACTGCTGATAGCGATGGCTATCTGCCTGATTGCGTGCTACTGAACTGATAAGGCCTGATAACGGTATGTTTACCCACATTATCGACTTTCATGTCAATTACTGTACATGTATACAGGCAATTATTGCTAACAGTGAAACGCACTTTCGTTTTTATCTAATAAGAATTTGGTTTTTACATAAAGATAGTAAATATTAAGATAGATAAATATAACATTATTTACAACTATCGTTTTAACGCTCACCAGTTGGCGCCAATGTAGATGAAGGTTCTGTCATTGCTAGCGGCCAGAGATGTTATGGATATCCGTAACCGTAACCGAAACTTTCGGATATCCGAAATAAAAAATATCCGTAACCGAAACCGGTATAATATTATTCCTATATCCGTAACCGTATCTATAACTGAAGAAACTACATATCCATAGTGGCTAGTGGCTAAGACAGTGGCGCCAACTATTGAGCGCTGCAGCGGTAAGGTGACTATTGAATTTAGACGATAAAATGTCGCCCATCCTAGGCTAGTTGGATGGCGCCACTGTAGAGTAAGGTCCTGTCACTCGCCAGCCAATTGTTTTAAGTATAAAAATAATATTCCTTTGCATCCAATCCAATTTTATTATTTCTTTCATTAAATTAACTATCAAACTTTCATCACCTTGTGCTATTCCCTAATTGCTAATAAATAAATAAATAAAAATACACCTATTGTTACACTATCTACCAGTTAAATTCCCAACCAGATGTCTCATGAGATGTGGAGTATTGTGGAGGCTATATCGTGCCTTATCTGTAAGTAATGGCGGGCGGGATGCGCGATAGCCTGCGCCTGCGCACCTGATTTGGTGACGCTAATTCTAGACTCTAGATTAGACCTACTTGTAAAGAAATGCCACTGAATTGATTGTCAGTTATACCACAGAATAATAATAAGTACTACGTACAGAAGTTTTACTTCGCGAAAGTACTTAAAAAAAATTATGCTCAATGTCATTAACAATATGGTGTAATTTAGCCTGTCTCAAGAGTCAAGCACCATTTTGTTGACAAACGTCAGTGATCGACACTGCGCCGAAGCTATAGGGCTGACTTCGGTAAAATGATGTGACGTGAGGTGCCAAACTGCGGAAAATGGCGAAGGAAATACATGATTTAGCATGAATTATCATGAATAATATTAACTACTTATTTACCTCTCAGTGTCTTGAGGCAACTTAAAAAGTACATTCTGTGTTTTTATTATTATTTAGGCAGTTAAATACTGCACAGTATTTAGTACACCATTTTCTTTATTTTCTTCCATCATACACAAGAATACGCGTGCGTGAGTCAATGTTCGCTCATGTGAGGCCTTGTCGAATAGTATCCTGTAGGTGGGCCATCGTGCGTGTTTTGTTTTCGATGTAAACTCGCGGAGATGAACAGGCCTGGTTATACAGAATGAAATTCACAATTTTTATGAGTAAATAATAAATTACTAAAAGAAAAACACATTTTTGTTCTTTACGTAAATCAATTAAGTCAGTGAGAGTCGCTCCTAAAGATTTGGCAACACTTCGCAAAGTGTAAATGTACGAGTATATTGAATTTCATCGGTTGTTAAATAGTTTAAAATAGAGAAAAAAATGTCGCGTTGAGACTGATCTCAATTTATATAGGCACTTTAATCTCGACGTTTTGGCTAAGTTGCTACAGCCGTATAAAAATGTCGCGTTGAGTGAGACTCATGTTTTTCTATTTTACTTTTTATTAATTTCTACTAGTTAGATCCCTAGTGAGTGAGTATCCATCCTAATAGTAGCTTGCAATCTAAGATCGGGGGTAAAGAGCATCGATAAAGCTCTTCTTACATGACCTTTATGTCTATAGCGTTAGGAGTTATTATCTTAGATCGTGTTTAGAGACCTGATAGGTGTTGGGAATTTGTACTTCATGACTGGAGGTATCTTGGTATTTATTAGGTAATTGATAAAATATTAAAGTAACTGTAACTTGGTACAGGATAATAAAACTACTATTTTTAGATGACATTTCCAAGGTTAATAATGGAAGAAATCAACTCAAAGATCTTGCCAGTTCCTTTATCTACGAGTACATAGAGCATTTGCATCTTAGCTTTGCACCCACTAGTTGCATTATCTTAGTTTATCTGTGAATTTTCACGCCTAGCACGAATACGTAATAAGTAGATAAGTAGAAGACCTTGTTGACTTGTTTTCAGTGTGATCGGTTACTTTGTATTTCAAACTGTTTTTTGAGTGTCAAACCGAGTCAGACGCAGTCAGGTACAAGTTCTAATTACTCCTTAGTCCATTATATTCGTGTCCTTGATGTGAATTAAGTATTAAGTGAGGTGCAGAGCTTGCAACGTTTCTATCAGGTCATTAGTCACTAGTTGTCACTACTACTATCTTTGTGTCATTAATATACACTATTCAATTAGGTGCAAACTTCGCAGCGTTGGTAAGATGTCACTAGTTAGTCAGCTAGTCGTCAATAGTTTGTAGCATTTCTATTATTAACTAGTCGCTAGTCCTCACTAGTTGTCGCTTTAGTGTCTCACCGCCCTTACCGTGAACTATTCGCGGTTCATTTGTGGGTCACGCGCAGGCGCCGATGCGATCGCGTTCGGTATCGCGTTAACGTATCGCCGCTTCTAATGATCGCTTCCTTAAATGTTTCGGAGAGGAACGAACTTTAACCGCAATCGAATCGGTGAATCCTTGCACCGATTTATTTTGATGGCTTTGATAACTTTACAGAATAAAAAAAGTATTTTTTATACAGTAATTATGTTATGAGTCGGTCCACCACAATCCAGTCCTCCAGTCCAGTCCAGCCTCGGATGTCGATTCGGCGAGTCTGACACCTTCATCGATCAGCTGTTGCTGAACACATACATACACAAATCACATAGCTCCGTTTACCAATCCTTTTTTTTATCCACAATGAGGAAGCTTTTGGCCTGTATCTCACCTGATGGTAAGTGATGATCAGGCCGAAGGTGGAAGCGAGCTTCACCCGGAATCCTCAACCACGGAGGAACTGGCTATCTTACCTCTAACTGCCGGAACACAACAATGCTGTTAACAATGTTATTATGGCGACAGACTTTAAGATGGTGGTGCCTAGCCAGGCGGACTTAGAACAAGTCCTACTTTTAAACTTAATATTATGATTGTGATAGGAGTGGGTTCATCACAATAGTTAAATGGATGATGAGGTTCGAAGTCCCTCGAATCGGCAGTCAGTCAAGTCAATCGACAACCATTGGGCTATTATCACCTGTTACGAATTTGAGTTATGAATTTATTGATAGTCGTTGTATAATTGATTATTACGAGTACTTAAGCTATGTTTTTGTAAATATTATGCTACTCAACGTCAGGTGCAAAGGTAATGTTTTGAACATGCAGCCGTGTCTGTTTGACATGTGCTCATGTGGCCAAACCTCTGATTAAAAATATCTACTATATCTGTGAGTCCAAGGTGAGATGTGTGTATTTTTAATTTACTACAGGTACAAGGTGCATATGCCCGATCTTGTTGAGATTGCCGTCTCTACCTATATAAAATGGCGTTTAAACTCGATTCACACATATCAGTGAAGCCACAGTTCCGTCAAAGTGTTCGCTCAGTTCAGTATCAGTGTAGCACTGATGCGTCAGTGAAATATTTTGAATATTTTAAAATGTCAGAGAGCTGTTTCAATATTCTTGTTCAGAAACTATGAGTAAGTTATTTTGTTTTTGATGCCGCGGCGGCGTCCGTGATCCGACAAAAAATATAGTCATCAACGAATACGTCCATGATTGCCGGTGTCGTCACTGACACTGAGAGCACTGTGTCGTCACTGACACCACTGACACTGAGAAGTGGGGATGCGTTCATAGAAACTGTATGAAAGAATATTTCGCGCTGTGCCGGTACTGTGTCTGAACTGTGACTTCACTGATATGTGTGAATCGGCCTTTATTATAACAACATACAATTTAACATGCAACGTTTTTCGAATGTACTAGAAAAGTTTACGTCCTATCGTTACTATTCCATAATTTTACAATGCACTGACAAAAAATATTAATATTTTTAATAGCTAAGGGTCAACAACAAGATTCAGTGACTAGTACACAGGTCAAGATCCAAAGTAGGTACTGAGTACCTATAAGTCAGTATTCTACCGATTATGCTTTAACAACAGGTTAATCAGAGGAGATATTTATTGGGAAGCCAAATACACACGCGTTATCACTGGAAAATATCAACAGGATTTTATATGCAACTGACCACAAACTCCTGACATATCCATTGTCTATGTCTAATCATTGTTTCGTTTCGAATTAACAAAAAACACTAACTTTCCCAATGGTCACAGAACTGTCGATAATCGTCCGCCGATAGCAGCGCACGCGCACATCACGCTGTCGCCGTCTCCCTCTCTTGTAGGGGTGCATATCTCCATCTCTCTCGCGTTATCTGAGCTAAATTAAAAAACAAAATAATGAGTATATCGCTAGTTATCGCCGTTCGTATCGCAGCATCCGCAATGTATCGGCCGATAACGAACCATCTGCTCTGACAGCGGCGATTTGAATCGTGTTCTATTTATGAATTATGAAAAATACGCCATTTTGATTGTGGGTTTAGTTTATGTTTTATTAAAGTATTTTCATTATCTATGGTTAATCTTATAGCAACAAGAGAACTTGACAAAAAAATGAATAAGAACACTGAGCAGATTCTCAAACTCTAGATTAAATTTTACAGCAAGTACTGTTTATTACATTCGATCAGTTGTTATGAAATAATATGATAAACTAATTTTGTGTATTTTAGAGGTTTTTATTTCGTTTTAGCCCTAACTGAAGCAATGTGACGCTTAAGACAAGTTAATGAGAGATGGCTCTTACCGCTCTATTAGGTAGTTTAGACTCTTGCTGTCTTCTTCTTAAAAGAGAACTATTTGTTATAAGTATTTATACAGGGTGTCCTATTTGCACGTCTCCTTCTCCAATACTAATATCTCCCTTCAACCCTTGATTTATAAAAGAAGCTATTAACCAAACCTTAAGATATAACATTTAAAGATTATTCAAAACACCATTGATTGATTGTTTTCAAACATTATCATGGTACACAAAACAAAGTGTAATGTATCTTACGTATCTACCGGCTGATAAGTTTATCAGCTGCTATCTGAGTTACTTCACATTCTCAGTATCAATGTGTAACTCGTGAACCCGATGACATGTGATCATCAGATAATGGCACACATGGTTCTCTTAGTTTAGTTTTTATTAGATCATCGTTGAAATTTACAGCATGTCAAGAGTTGGACAGATTTGTTGATAATTATTTTGTTTGTCAAATACGTCAACCAACAGCTGGACATAGCATTTATTTTAAAATTTTGTTACTTTTTGTGACGTTTTTTGGGGTAAGTCTATGTCCAGTCTTCTAAAGAATAATGACGACGACATTAAAAAAACGATTATTTGAATGAGCCAATCAACGTATCAAGAAAGGTCATGCAATTTTTTAAATTGTAAACATATTTTCTCGTCTGCGCCAAGAGGAAAACTGTGTACCTACCCACTAATAGTTGGTATGACAATTTGACTTTGGTAAAAAGTTGTATTTTGAGTTATAAATAAAGATAATATTAACTTATCAGATTTTATTAAAAACACGACACAATGAGTTGACACGACAAAATTAGTTAGCTAGTTTCTAATTTCTGTCTTTGGCTTTTATGACACGTAACCTATTGTTTAGGCTTAAAACTTGTAAATACCTTCTAATTTTAACTTAGCCTGTAATTAGTAATTAGTTCACCCGGATCTGTGTCAATACATTTTTACTGATAACAGCTGATAAGGTAATGTCAGTGCAACAGAGTTAACTAAACTGCTTTGTCTGATGGGTCACGATAAGGCACGAACCGTTGGAGATTTCGATACTTTGTTTAAATGTGACAAGTATTGCGCATGCTGGAAAATTTTCCATGTAAAATTATGTATTACGTACATGTAGAGTATTGTGTTTTTTGTAAATAAATGTTCGTTTATACAGATGTCCCAAAATTTTCACGTCATACTGCTACCGGAGCTCCGCGGAGGTATTTAGCTGGACCTAAGATGCATCACGCCCTTTATGATACACTACATCATCATTTCAGCCACAGGACGTCCACTGCTGAACATAGGCCTCCCCCAATGACTTCCACATCGCACGGTTGGTAGCGGCCTGCATCTAAGGCCTTCCTGCTACCTTTATCAGGTCGTCGGTCCACCTTGTGGGTGGACGTCCCACGCTGCGTTTTCCGGTACGTGGCCTCCATTCCAGAACCTTGCTGCCCCATCGGCCGTCAGTTCTGCGTACTATGTGCCCTGCCCACTGCCACTTCAGCTTGCTAATCCGTCGGGCTATGTCAGCGACTTTAGTTCGTTTACGGATCACCTCATTTCTGATTCGATCTCGTAAAGAAACACCGAGCATAGCCCTCTCCATAGCACGCTGTGCAACTTTGAGCTTCTGTATAAGGCCTATAGTGAGGGGCCACGTTTCCGAGCCATAAGTCATAGATACACTACATAGAAACTGATATTTACAAGAATCATAACTGTACCATTTAGGCAGTTTACTTATTATTATGACATGTAACTACTAATTTTTTGTTTGCATCTTTAAATGGGACTAATTTGTAACGAATATTTGTATGACACTCATAGACCAAACATAGAGCTCTACCCATTATATTATGTACCACCTGAATTCCACATTCACCTGTTTTACAAATAAATGATTTGATTTGATTTGATTTACTCTCAGGAGTTGAGAGAGTGACTATGCTCGTAGAAGAAAATAAAGAAAATACTATATTAATTAGCAGTAATAGTTCTAGAGTTACTGTTGTATTATCACTTCAGGGCAGTGCATGAAAAGCCTATCTTATCAGTTAGAGTGTCCATGATCTGCTTTGCATTTAAATTGCAACAATACAATACGACGTGTGCTAAAAATATGGTCAAAAGCAAAGAACATAATTTTAACCCTTTCTGTTCTGACCCTGAGTATTAATATTCACTTTAAGTAACATAATTTAAAGAAAGTAAGAACATACAGAATTAAAATTTGGGTCTTTTCATGTTGTAAGAAAAGACTAAAGGAGAAATAATTATGCGAACATCAGGTCTTTCCAACCCGTCTAGCCAGCAGTGGAGTGTAGAACAAATCTTCCGTTTATACCTCTGGCAAAATTATAAATGGACGTATATTTGTAATTTCATAAGATAAAATTACTTTTATGACTTGTCTTATAGTTATTATCTCTCAGAATAATAAATATAATATCTTTAGAACAGTGGTATTAAGATCCGGGATCCGACTGAATCACATGTATTTTTCCACAATCCACAGATTAAACACTGATACGTTTAATTAAATACATATTACTGTTTGCGTCAGCCAGAACGATTTGGCTCTCATCTGTCGATAAGTACTGATAACAGATCGTTCTTAATGGACCGTCTGCCTCTGATAAGATAAGGGAATCTTCAAAACATATTTGAGAACAATGTGTTTGACTGAGACGTGTATATCTGTACATTTTATCAAATAACGCGTGGTAGGAACGTGGATATGTTATGTATAGGTATTTAATGTAAGACAGGGTAAATGTACACATGTCTTAATTGAGGGAATGCTAGGTTGCTTTGCTTAAATAAACGCCAACATTGCAAACAATCTTCTTCTTGTCATGTCGACAGAAAACCTATACAGTGTTAGCCAAAAACTCCACTACAAGAGTATTCGTATATTGATCCAAAGATAGTCAACTTCATACAAAACGATTTGTTATAAGACAGAAGCACTGTGAATACTTCACTTGCGCGAGTTAACTCAGCACAGCGCCATCTATTGGTAGGTTCAGGACCTTTACTTAAAATACTTGTACAATAAAATAAAGGATATATTTATCTAGCAGTGGACTGTTGTAGGCTAATAATGATGATATATCTATTGAACAGTATGTACACCCTAGATTTGCATCTATCAGGTGTAATTGCGGTCAAATGTTTGCTTTTTCCTGCCTAAAAATATGTTTGTATCATACAATTAAGATCACATTATAAGCAAAGGATAGAGAGAGACAGCAAGAGCTTTTAATTTGATAAACAGTAATTGAAAATTATAAGGCGCCTACGAACAACGCAGTCCAAACTTCAATTAAAAAAACATTGATTAGTGAACGCTTCTTGTAATTACCGAACTGCCCACTATGAAGGCGGCAATAAAACAATCTTGCCCAACTTTCTGATTGTATCTAACCAACGATTAAACAATGGCGGAGTAATCGAAAAAATAATTTGCCTAATTTGTCGACGGGCGACGCGGGCTATCCGTCAGCCAGATTAGAGATGCCTCGATTGTTAACTGTGGCCTCCGTAATTAGGACTATTTGTTTTGGTCGGGTTATCGCGCGCATCGAACTTTTGGCGGGAACAATGAAAAGGAAACTTTGTAATAATTTGATTTGGCAGCGATTCTCAAGTTTTGGTTACTACTTGGTACCCTGTGTTACATAATAAATGACTGTAAGAAAAAACAGTTCTACTTTTCAGTGACTCATTTGTTTCTCTTTTTCTCATTTTCGTTGATTTCAAGATTTTTAATTACAACGACGTGCACAATGACATAAATCCATAAAAACTGTTTGTGTTAAATGTCATGTTTACATCATATGATTTGAATCTATTGTTTTAGGTCTACATTTCAGACATGAAAAAAAAGATTTACGGAAAACTGTTATCTTTAACTATTGGCAACAACAAAAGTATTGACCATATAAAACACCTTCCTTCAATCCGTCAATGCGCGCTTAACTTTTCCTGGCAAGGCCCCTTAATTAAAAAAAATATTTTATTTAATGAATCCTGGTCCAAAAAGTTTGGAAACCAGTGTTTTACCTCAGTGATTTGTGGGTTTAATCAATTCAGTGCGCCTCGGTGTAACCCGTCTGCCTCCTTGGGAGCCGTGAAAAAATAACTTTAGGTAATTAATAACAATGACGCTATCAAGATTCTTAATTAACACTCGGGAACTGAATAAACAAGAATTAGAGAGGGAAAAGGAATCTGTATAAGTTAATTTATTTATTGGTATGTGATTTGTATTAAACTTTAAAAATAACTTGGAAAAAATATAAATATTTTGCAAGATTTCACCACCAGACATCAGCAAGCAATAAGGAGGTTAAAATCAAAAGGTGATAGCTAATTTACATTCTTTCTGTTTTTCCGAAAATAAAAAGTCATCTGGTAGGGGTTTACAGTTATTAAAACTAGTGGTGTACCTACACCATCCACCATATCTACGCATCATTTATGTTCATTTGTTTTCAGGCAGTGCCTTCTATTAAAGTATTTTGTGTATTTAATTTTCAGGTACAGTACAGTTTATTACATTATTTGAAAAGTAATTTTAAGATATATTTAATTTAATAATTTGTAGTGAGTGAATGAATCAAATTGAATTTGTCACAATCTAAAATGGCAGCTTCAAATTCCCTGCATTCTATGTGTATCACAAGCTATAGGTGCGAGGTCCACCCAGATTGCAGGTATTGTCTCCTCTGGGAACGTAACCCGACACCAACCCACCTGAGCACGGTGGCTCACGGCGTGGCAGTTTCTTGTCCGATTTTATTAAATAATTTTCTGTATTCAATTTTCACGTAATTTTGAATGCGGATAAAGAATTACAACAACACATCAGTCTATAGGTACATTTTTATTGCAAAATAACGACCTTTTATAACGACATAGGTGTTTAGTTGTTCTATTCCACTTTGATAACCCAGGTGATCAATGTAGACTCTAGGCGACACTTAGGTGTCCTTTGATCACCCGTGGATAAGATCACCTAGGTGATCAAAGTTGACTTCTTATCTAGGCGTGATCAAAGGACACCAAAGTTAGCGCAGACCACCAACTTTTAGTCTGTCGATAGTTAGGCCCGATTTTAATTTGTATGAAAATCAAATCGGTGTAATGTGCGCACTTCCATACATGTAGATACTGATTAACAGCCCGACTCAACTATCGGCCGACGAAAAATCGGTGGTCTAGGCCAGGGTTTCCCAATTTTTTTTTGCCAAGGAACCCTAATTGATTATACTTTTCCTAGCGGAACCCCCGTACTACTCCGCCCGCACGCCCTGCCCCTCCCTTGTACGTAAACAAGTCGGTGCGAGCGAACAACGTCGGTCACGCAACGTGGGATAATATTTTTTACGGAACCCTTGCGGCCTTTCCACGGAACCCCAGGGTTCCGCGGACCACCTTTCGGGAACCGCTGGTCTAGGCTGCCACTAGGCTTAGAGTCCACTATAGATCGTTTATTTTGATGTGCTATCTTGGTACGAGTACGTTAATTTGAAGGAACAGAATGATTTTGATGTAAATTATTACAAACTGAAATGGCAGTTCAAATTCCCTTGCTATAGGTGCGAGGTCCACCCAGATAGCAGGCATTGCCTCCTCCGGGAACGTAACCCGACACCAGCCCACCTGAGCACAGTAGCGCACGGGTGGTCGTGCTGCGCCAGCGGTATTGAGACATCGTGCTGTGTGTTATTGGTTTACATTGGGTTTTTACAGCTTGAGTTATGCAAATAGAATTGATCAATTGAGAATTAAACATTTCAGGCGAATAAAGAATATTTTGTTACACCTAAGTTTAGTAGAGTCGCTGCGATTAATTTATGCAAGTTATAAAAATTGAGAAATACATACTTACTTAAATTACTTTTGGGTGTGAATAAATTTATTATTTTTAAAGCACTCAGTAAACAATTTTTTTCAAGTACTTAGGTACTTAAATGTTTATATTGTTTTAATATTAAACCGACGACTTTAGCGAAGTTAATCGGGTATATAAACCACCAGGCCAGGCGTTAATCGATATATCGTGATAAATCGGAAGATTAAGGTAAAACGGATTTTAATTTTAGTTTGATGACTGTTGACATTAAACTAATCTTAAGACACTGCAGTTAAAGTGCTAATCACGTGCCTTAATCTTTTATCTTTAATTAAAATATAATAGATGACGATAGAAATAATGAAATATATTTGTCCTTATACCGTTTTTTGGTTTCCGAAACTTAATGCGATATTAATTTCTCTTAGGATTAAAAGATTTATTGAGACGTATAAAATTTTTACGTTTTCACAATATACAGGGTGTTAGGTAAATGGGTATATGAGCCGACACTAGCCCATGTTAACATGGGCATATAAATGGTATGGTGAAGTCAGTTTGATATCATCATTTTATTTTTTAAATATTCATACCAAATAATTTTTTATAAAATCCGATTGGTATGAAAATTAAAATGAAGATATCAATGTTCTGACTTCACCATACCATTTATATGCCCATGTTAACATTGGCTAGTGTCGGCTCATATGTTACCCATATACCTAACACCCTATATTGTTAAATTTTTCATCGATGATTATTTTGTATCTTTTGCCGTCTGACATTCCGTCAACTTACTAACTAGGCCTAAACGACGATTCCAGTTGAGTTATTAACCTTTTTCTATCACACATTCCACGTAGACGCGGGCATCAGTAGTTTGTGTTAACATCGTTCCGCCCGATACTCGAGAGCCCTTGTCCGACGATGTTCGCTGCCTAATCATCTATCCCATCTACACCACGCCATTGTTCTTTCTCGTCTCAATCCCCATCAACCAAAAATAAACCCTAACAACCCCCCCAAAAGGCTGCTTCTCCTAAAAGCACAAAACCCTCGACCTACGGCCTCGCGATACATTTCATCTCGTCCCAGCATAAACTACAGCACAGGCGTCAATTGTTAACAACCTTTCGATTCTCGTGAATCGATACAATCGATTTTGCCTTTTATTTTCTCGCACTAGAGTCGATTGTTTTATTCGATTCGCTGCCTCCGGCCGTTTAGATCAGACTCTCAAACTCGATATGACAGCGAACGAATTTATTCCCTATAGGTACGTTTGTTAGAAACCATTTTGAGGTTATGATTTTGACACCTGCAGTTGTGTTGGTAAATCAGATTGGAGCAATGCAGGCCTCTGGAGAAAATAGAGCCAAGTTGTTACGAATCCTAGATTTAAATATGTCTGCCGCTACAGTTTTTATTATGGAAGTTAGTTAATTAAGATTAAAGGACAGTTTCAAAACCTAAAAGTATGGCCGTAACCACAATGAGCCAACATGGATACCTAAGGCATAAATTATGTTACTTATTACGGAAAAAATAATTTATCTACGGAATAGAACGATTTTACTACTTTTTATACTATGGAAATTCATTTATAACTATTGTAAAAGCTTGCTGTCATCTATCTAAAATATCGCATATGTCGAAACTTGGCGAAATCACTGTCGTACTCCCACCTTAATATGACGGATATCGTCTATTATATTCATTTTAGACCTTATTATCGTTTCAATAAATGTCAGAGTGTTTGTAAAGCGTTTTTTACGAGCAAAAGGACGGTGTCCGCTTGTTTTGACAGTGGGTGTACGGCTACGATATGCGATTGTGGAGCGTTTTAGATCGGCTGATAACGGCTGACACACGGGGGTCAAGATCGGCCGAAAATGTAAGACAATGTAGCGTTTGTGAAAAATAATTGATAAGACACTGGATTTTCCAATAGGTCTCAAAGGGAATCATAGTGAATTTAGTAGATGACACAGCAATCAAGTGACGTACATTTTATGAAGTAACAAAACGTGATTGCCAATATATTTAGTGAAGCAACAGGACCAGGGACCCATGGCATGATTTTTTAGTCCATTGATTATAAGAATGTCTAAAAATGTCACTGATGTGTGATAAACTTCTAACTCTGGTCTCAACAGCTCATTGGCATCGTTACTTCATAGATGTGTTTAAAATTTTTGCTATACTGAGTCTACTTCAATTTCAAATACGAATAAACGAATGTAAAGTATGTTATCATCATCATCATTATCCGGTCATTTAGTCTCCAGGAAGACGAGTCTCTCTAATTTACCAGAAGAAAATGGAGGATATGGTTTATACTTCCCACGCTGGCTAACCGGGCCCTCCAGCCCAATATTCAAAAGAGTGGGGGTGACCATATTTTACTCAAAATTACACGGCTATATGATACCTTCTTGTTTTTGGAAAAAGTTTGCGAAAAAAAAAATCCATCCATTCATTTAGGCTCTAAGAGCATCTTCGATCCAAAATCTTGCTCGTCACTCTTCTCGGCCGTGTGTCTCATAGGTTCCACACCGCTTTGTTACTTGTTCCTATGTGTCTGTGTTTTTTGTGGGCCCCGTTAATGGCCCGATGCGAGATTAGATAACTACACAATGTTTTAGTTTAATTATATGTTTGCATACGAACTATTAATGATTATATTATTTACTGCTGATAGACTTTTACGATGGCTACTGCGTGTATTATGGATAGTTGTGCAAACATGTTTAGAATTACGTTGGAATGGAATTTGAAGTGATTTTGTGTGGTCTTTTCTCATATGACTCAATAAACGGCTTGCTTAACGTAGTCTCTTACTAAACAAGGAGTCATATTTCTGTTTTTTACCTGACTACGGCGAATGCAAAAAGAAAATGTCTTAACTAAACTGAAAACAAATACGCAAATTAATTTAGCATCAATCCACCGGAGAATCGAACCCGGACTCTATCGACTCCAGTTTTTTACCACTAAACAAGAGCGATTTCATGTTACGAGATTCATATAACGTCTAATAGCATAGCGTAGAGTTATTTGTAAAAATAGCATTGATAGAGTTATTATAATAGACTTAATTTTACGGATGACGAAACATCAAGGCAAATACTGTGGCATCTAGTAAATGTAGTTCTAATCTAATACATAACGTGTACATAAGTTTGAGTGTTGTCGACTGTAAACTGAAAACGAATTCATGCCAAATTGACTTTATCTCTCTATTAAGTATTTCCGTCTGTCTAGAAAATAGCAAGATGATTAACCTCTTTAAGAATACTGTTCCCATAAAATGGGAGACTTTCCCCAGCTGTGGGCCATCATAGCCTTGAAACAACAGGGTTATTTATTCGATAAAACAATACTGATTTCGGCATTAACGTTGCCGCAAGATCGCAGCGTAGTTAGCGCAGTGCTGCGCCTACGCACTATTGTTTGTTCTAAGATATCGCCGTTTACGGCTCCGACCGATTTCGCTCAATGCCTTAACTGGCGACTATCTGGGCTAGATTTTGTGCAAATGACTATCTGACAAGTTGGTTTATACAGGGTGTTTGGCGCATCGTGTGCCAAAATGATTTGGCGGATAGAATGGGTCATTTCCTATATTTTCAGCCCCCATAACACGTTCCATGCCAGACGGCTACTTTTATATTAAGTTTTTTAGTAATTTCACCAAAATACCCAAATCGCATCATTTAATTTCGATTTAAAAAAAAACTACTAGGCGTAGCCTCAAAGTAAATATTTTGTTTTGACGTGCATTGATGTAGGGTTGCATCAGATCTAAATTTACTGGCAAATATCATCTAGTTTTTTTAAATTCAGCTTTGAAGTTTTCCGAAAAGTTAAAAATGGACTGAACATTTAAGTTTACATAGCTATAAAAAAATAAATAAAAGAGATAGCGATCTTCGGATTTTATCAAAACTTCTCTAGTCTATCCCCATTTAAACGGTATACTAATCTTGTTTAAATAATAACAATAACTTCACAAATTCCTTAAATTAGTGCATTGACTCTACTCGGACTGATTTGCGAAATTTGTGTTTATAGCCCCTTTTGTGTGAATAGCACGTTATTAAACACCTAACAGGTCAAAATTATTTATCTTATGCAATGTAAAAACCTTTCGTTTTTCAATGTGGATTTCTTGAAATTAAAGACGAAAATAATTATTTTGATCGTTTATTAATTATTACAAATTTTGTTCAAAATGTCCGCCTCGGCAACGTATACACTCACGACATCTTCTTCTAATTACGACTGTTGTCGTATGCAGCCACATTTCTCTTTTTATTACTACAAAGGCGTTTTCTATTCTTTGTTGTAGTTCTTCTATTGTTTGAATCCGTTACGTACACCAGTTCTTTAGCTCGTCCCCAGACGTAAAAATCTAACGGAATTAGCTCTGGGGAACGTGCAGGCCACTGTATAGGGCCATCTCTTCCAATCCACGAGTAGAAAACGCCTTTGTAGTAATAAAAAGAGAAATGTGGCTGCATACGACAACAGTCAAAATTAGAAGAAGATGTCGTGAGTGTATACCTACGTTGCCGAGACGGTCATTTTGAACAAAATTTGTAATAATTACATTGCATAAGATAAATAATTTTTACCTGTTAGGTGTTTAATAACGTGCTATTCACACAAAAAGGGGCTATAAACACAAATTTCGCAAATCAGTCCGAGTAGAGTCAATGCACTAATTTAAGGAATTTGTGAAGTTATTGTTGTTATTTAAACAAGATTAGTGTACCGTTTAAATGGGGATAGACTAGAGAAGTTTTGATAAAATCCGAAGATCGCTATCTCTTTTATTTATTTTTTTATAGCCATGTAAACTTAAATGTTCAGTCCATTTTTAACTTTTCGGAAAACTTCAAAGCTGAATTTAAAAAAAACTAGATGATATTTGTCAGTAAATTAAGATTTGATGCAACCCTACATCAATGCACGTCAAAACAAAATATTTACTTTGAGGCTACGCCTAGTAGTTTTTTTTTTAAATCGAAATTAAATGATGCGATTTGGGTATTTTGGTGAAATTACTAAAAAAATTAATATAAAAGTAGCCGCCTGGCATGGAACGTGTTATGGGGGCTGAAAATATAGGAAATGACCCATTCTATCCGCCAAATCATTTTGGCACACGATGCGCCAAACACCCTGTATTATTAGAAATAATGGGATAGGTAGTCTGTAGAAATGGCGTAAATGTAGAGTCGATTGGAAAAGGATAATATGCACAGCTTTTGTTAGGTGTGTAAGTAATTTTATTGTGGTAGAATTACTATGAACTTTTTATTCTATAAGATTTTACAATAACCATAATAATTTGTGCTTAAAACACACGCTTATTTCATAATTTAAAACCTGATTTTTTTTATTTAATTTTTTTTAATTGAAAAGTTGATATTTAATTTGAAGACGATCAATGCTAAAGTCAAAGGATGATGGGCAAAAATGTATGGAAAGTGGTACCCGCTCCAATAGCCATAACCAATATATATTTTAAAAGGCCTTTAGATGTAGGAAAATGTCTGCTATGGGGCCAGTTCTAATTCACGTTTTGAAAGCAGTAATTCCACTAAGTATTATAATGAAAGTATAACACAATCATCCATGTATACGAGTATGTATTATGACTACAATCTATTAATATAACCAAAAGAAGCATCGAAAAGGAAAGGATTATATCTACGATGAACTACCCAAGCTATTAGCCCTTTATTCGCTTTCATCATCATCATCTTGATCATTTTAGCCATAGGACGTCCAGTTGAACATAGGCCTCCCCCAATGATTTCCACAATGGCCGGTTGGTGGCGGCCTGCATCCAGCGCCTTCCCGCTACCTTTATGAGGTCGTCGGTCCATCTTGTGGGTGTACTTATTGGGTCTTGTGGGTTAATTCGCTTTAGCAACCCATAATAAAACCCTTAAGAAGTAATAAAACTTTAACCCCTTTATTAATAAAAGTTACACCCTAGTTGAACTCTGGCTTAAATTGTCATTTGGTGTCAATCCAAGGTTCTTCCTAGGTGTAACTTTTTATTAATAAGGGGGTAGTACTTCTTTAAATAAAAATATTTATTTCACAATTATCCCCATCAATAATTATAGAGTTAAGGAAGGATGCTGGAGCAGTAAACCCTTCCTGCCTCGCATAACCTAAGTACCATACGATGGACACGTATGATACTTCTTCTTCTTCTTCCTCGGTCCCAGGATCGTGACCACAGATAGTGTTCCTCCACAGGCTGCGGTCATAAGCTGTGTGGACCGCACGATGCAAACTCCCGCCCACCGTCTTCCTCACCGCGTCCGACCATATCGTCGCGGTGCCCTGCCCCGAGCGCGTCCCGCTTCATACTGTATGATACTTAGGTTACACAAAAAGTATCTTTATCTTCGAACGCAACCAGATCTGAGGCTGGTGGCCATAGTAAATGTTGTTCGTCTTGGTAAGACCTTTCAAATGACACTACAAACATAACTATTGGAGCCGGGTACCATTCTGCAAAAAAGTATGTATATCTTCGTACACAACCAGATCTGAGGCTGGTGGTCATAGTAAAAGTTGTTCATCTTGGTAAGACCTTTCAAACGATACTAGACACATATCTATTGGAGCCGGGTACCATTTTGCCCATTGTCCTTTAAATTCAGAAACCGGGCCTATGCGAGTAGACTAATTTTCAATTAAAATTATAACACTTGCTCCCTAGTTGAAATACTTAATCGTTACATAGTATAAAATTAAGTCGCTTCCGCTGTCTGATCGCATTGCTATTAAACTATTCAACGGATTAATAAATTAGTGCAAATCATTGAAAGCAAAATACCTACCTTGTTTTTGGTCTAATAATAACCAATTCTTGGAAAAACAAAGTATGACTTGCTCGGGCATTGACCTCAGCTTTATCACCCGGTGTTAATGAGTGTCTTTAGTCATCTAATACTTCATTTGAATATACAAGTTTCAATAATTAACTTACCAATAAACATAATTTAGGAATCCTGTAAAATAATAAAAGTTGCCTTTGCCTCCGTTCTGATGCGTCATCATGACACACGTCAAATAAATACATAAATCCGGATAGAGAGTAAAATGTTTTTACCTTAAACTTAAGTCTACTCTCATGAATTTTGACTGGTGGTACCCTGGGCTGTCTTGCTAGATACCCTGGTATGTATCAAACCCTTCTTCTCACAAAATACTGTTATAGCCTTGGCGCAGACCACCAACTTTTAGTTGGCCGATAGTTGGATCGGGCTGTTAATCAGTAGGTGTACGAAGATGTATGAAAGTGCACACATTACACCGATTTGGTATCGGACTATTCTTCATGCAAATTATCGGGCTCAACTATCGGCCAACTAAAAATCGGTGGTCTGCGCCTAGGTTTAATGTACTGAATCTATTCGCATACGCGCACATCTTTACTCCTGCTCTACTGTGAATTATTTTATCATCGAGTCCATCATAGCATAACAAATAACCTTTTATATTTTCATATAATGACACATATTAAACACATTCCACGTACGAAATAAGTAGTGTTGTCAAAAAGCGATGATTATCTTCGGAAATTATCGAATAATCGACGCTGCTTGCGCGTGCGTCGCTTGTCAAACCAAAACTTTACATTCAAACTAGTTTACCGGGTACTTTCCACGTGTGTTTTAACTCATAGTCCTAAGGTTTAGTTTACGTTGACTATATTGGAATATAATGTGGTTTTCCACTGTGTGTTATAATAACAGTAACCTGTCATAGTGTCACAGTTTTATAGATTAAAATCACGCCATTAAGCAACGTGCGATGGCTCGTCGATACAGAGATATGTTATTTAAATTGTGTGTACATTATGATGGTATGTTTTCGAAGCAACGGTCAATCTAAATTTAGTTTTTATGTCGGTTAAACTAAGTAGCTATATTGAGGATTTAGTAACTTTCTGGTAGGTATTTGTAAACTTTCAGTAGTTAGGTAACTTAGTAAAATGTGGATTAAAAATTACATTCACCGGTAGGTAGGATTGTAATGAATTTGTTACTCAAAAACACTTACGGTGGCAGCAAAATAGACAATTTGGCAGTGTCTACTTGGTAAATGATGTTCTGTGAATAAAAATGAGTAACAAGGACAAAATAGTTTGATATTAAGTATTTTACTGATATGCCACAAAAGTCTTACTACGCGTGTGATTGGAGGAGGTACCCAGATCACGGTTAGTTATGGAACATTCATCTTTGAATAGCAAATTTATTGGTAGCATAATATCTTTCAACCAATAATTTCTATCCTTCGCAGCATTGCATTAAAAACTATATTATATTAGTTCTACAAAATGGATTCATAGACCCGCTCTACAATGCGTAAACTTTTAACCCTTGCGCCGCTCTAACGGCTGACTTATGTGAGTGCTCGCTCGCTCGCTCGCTCGATCGATCAATTTGCGCGTGATTTAAAGCTTGGCGAAAGGTCGTGTCGATCTGTGGATAGGACACCTCGCTCTGTTGTTCATAATTAATTCTTGTTTTTGTTGTAAGGAGTGTTTGTTCGGGCAGAGTTATGAGAGTTATCGGCCGTTTCTAAAGCTAGAGTTGAAGGTTTAAACTAGATGTTATCGATTGAATTTAAAAGCTACATTGTGTTAGAAGAGTGCAATAGTGACATGTGGAAGTTAAATTTTAATTTATGGTTAAATTTTTCCTATGGGCAACAGTGTTACAAACAATGTTAAATATGGTGAATCAGAAAGTGATACCGGTGCATGATTACGTAATAATATGTTGAATGCTTTGAATTTACTATAATAAGTAATTAAGTATTGTATGTGAACGATATTTCCATGAAATTGCTAGTCACACTTATTTATGTACTCTTGATAAAATAAACTCATGAGAGCAACTGATGTTCTTGTAATTTATTAAGTAAAGTGTAATTTAAATTCAACGTGCTAGAAGAAATGATATGGCATGTTTTATAGTCACTTATTTAGAACAAGATCGATTTGTATCGTTCCATTTTGTAACGCAGTGTAAATAAATTCATCGCATTGAGTGAGCCATCTTCCCACAGGACGAAATAAAAATCTGTTGAAACATTATTGGAACGCAACAGAAAAAGCTGAAGAGGATTACCTTTGGCAAATACGATACCACAATCGAGCACTCCGCAATCAGACCATCGGTAATTTGGTAATAAAATGAAAATGCGCTCGCGCTTATCGCCAATCCGTCCTATATAAACATTCCTGGATCCTTCGTAACGACGCAAATGCCATTACTGATATCAAAGAAAAACTGCTCTTATTGCCCGCGCAGAGAACCAGTTGGGACGTCATACGTTGCGACTAAGCCGTGCGCGTTAAGGGTTAAATTGGTTCGGCGACTTTCGTCGTACTTATCGTGGAGGTGCTTCAACGCGTCTGCAAATTTAATTTTCTTTAATAAGTGGGTGTTTTTATTGAGTTTGAGACTTATCTGGGTGCGTTACGTCGTGTTTTTGATTGGCGGCCGCCGGTCGTGCTCGTAGGCGAGTATCGGGACGCGCACGTTTCATCGCGCGCGATGCGCGTCCCGATAGTGGCCACGCCCCGCTTTTTTCGTGGCCCGCGAGTACAATGGGGTGATCTGCTAACTAAATAACGCGATGGATCAGGACGACGTATTTTTGAAGCATTCCAATACCTAAAAGTTATTTTTGAAAAATCCGGGAATTTCTGCCAAAGTGCATGTTCAAAACGATGAAAAATCATGATACAGTCGCCTGAAAGCAAAAGAAAACGTTGACAAATAAACTGATAATATTGAGTCAAAAGCTTGTCGATTAAATATATGGATTTCCTATTTTGTACGGTTATTGACAGGTGATTTCCCCGTAATTCAGACTTATTAAGGTACTTGATACAAATAAGGCCTACCTAACTTTAAATGCTTATATTTCAATAAATATTAACGCCAGTCAACAAAAACAAGGTTAATTAACTTCTTCCATCCTTTAATTTTAGCAATATTACAAAAAACAACACAATTTTTAACTAAATCTATTCAAAATAAGCAAATTACGAAACCACTGATTTTGGCTTTAATAAATCACCTACACGGAATAAGGCCTATATGATTCAAATGCCTGTAGACCTTAAAATTGAGGTTGTATTAAACAAAACGCGGTCTTATAACATTAAACACGTCGATTTGTTTGCGTTATGAAAATTTTACATACCAAGTTAACAGAAATATACTGTATATCTCTAGATAAACTTATATTCCACTTATTAAGAATAATACATAAATTATAGACAAAATTAAATATTCATAGTAACAAAGTAATGATTCCTTACTTAAATTATCAAAAAAAATATCAAAAACAAACAATATTATTTTTTTGTATTGGGCTTATTAAAACACCGTGTTCGAATAAGGCCTACACATAAAACCTTTTAAATAAATCAGTTTAGGGACATCATTATTAGTCTTGAATTTTTGTAAACAAAATGAGATCTCAATTTTTGTTAGAACCAGGGCATAAAAAGGCTTCTAAATCATCTTTACGAATTCCTACACAATCTTCGTGATACCACCAAAAGCAGTCCTTTATGGTAGCATATCTGCTACATTTTTTTCGAAAAAAGGCATGATAATACCAGCTTTTATTCTCCTTTCCTTTAGAATTATACATACGGCTTTTTTTCTTATTTTTAATTGGTTTTGTATTTTGTTTCTTTTTTTTTTACAGGTTTAGTAATTTTTTTCGACTCTATTTTCTTTATCTTTTCTGTGCTGTTAGTAAAATTCTTATTAAATAAATTTTTAGTTACTCTTTGACTCATTTAGTTTAATGAATTTGTCCGTAATCAGGTGTTGACATAAGTATCTAATATGGCCTACCATGCTGAAATAAGGCCTAGGCCTTATTAGATATCTCGCTCTTGTTGTCTTTAAAAATTTACAAATAATGCATCTATAGCCAGTAGTACAAATGAAAGTAATTATTAGCTAGTAAGAAATATTTAGAAACGATTACAACGAAAAGCTTAATCTAAAACTGCGTCATTTTACCAAAAATTTAAGATGAAATCGCCAGATTTTTATAAGAGAGCAAGAAATCACCCACCACCTTAGAAGAACGAGTGCCAATTGGTGCTGGGATCGTGGATCGGGACGCTCTTGCACTCTACCGGGTTGTAGGGCATATGAGTACGCGTTCTTGAAGTATTATCCCGGTTGGATTTATTTATCTGTGTTTTCTGATGTATAGGCCTTATTAGAACGTAGGCCTTATTTGTATCAAGTACCTTATATCCGGTTACGCCCGGTTAGGTATAGGACAGTCAGAGTCAAATAGCTCGTGACACCCAAAGTGGCCAAAAAGTTGACAACACAACCCTGTTAGTTGTAACAAAGACATGTTGCGAACTTTTTGACTACTTTGGGTGTCACGAACTACATATTTGACACTGACTATACCTACAGTTACCTATCGTAAAGGTAGCAGGGAAGCGCTGGACGCAGGCCGCTACCAATCGATCAACATGGAAAGCATTGGGGGAGGCCTGTGTTCAGCAGTGGACGTCCTATGGCTGAAATGATGATGATGATGATGATACGGTCTACAGTTAAACTAAACATGCATAATGGATGAATGAATACATTTTAATTTGGCAAAACAGTCTTAGGAATTTAATATGGATTCCACTTGTTTCTTCTCGGTAAAAAATCAAAATAACATCAGCAGACTAACAGTTAGGAGTTCATTAATTAATGTGAGAAAATATTAATTAATCGTTTCATGGAGCTAATGAACCATTTTACAGGTTTAACGATAACCGCCACAAAAACACGGCATTCGGAACGGTATTAATTAACGTTATTTATATAACTACTACGTTTTTAATAACTCCACACTGATAGTTTATTTCGATACAAAAATACTGTAATAATACAATCTCTGTTAGTAAATTGGAATTTATAGATTCTTCATAAACATTTTTTGTAAATAAAATATGAAATTAATTAGTTTGCAAAGTGTAAAAAAGACTCCTCGATTTCAATTTTGAGTAAAGAAAAGATAAAGATTGAATATTGAATGATATTTTGTCTCTTTCGAAAAAAATAGCTTGTCTGGCTAAGTATAGGGGATGAAATTTCTTATCTGGAACCCATAGTTTATTAATTTTTTTTTCAAGCTTAATTTTTTTAACTAATACATACAACTTACACAATGCTTGGTGTTTTTATTTTAGTTTAATTTCGTACTTAGAACCTAAAAAAACATTTCATTTTGTTTTTATAAGCTTAATTATTTTGACTATTTACAATACAAACAACTTACAACAAAGCTTAGTGTTTTATTATTTGGTATAGTTTCTTAGTAATGTCCACCTATACACCTAAGAGACTTAAATAAATGTGATTTATAATGATGACTCAATTTCAATGCACCTATTTATACCAATATCAAAAACCTATACCGATAATGCAACTGGACAAAGGTTCTCTACAAATATTATAAGGTACAAGCCACACTTAATCAAGCTTCGCTTTGTGACGCAGTGGAATGTAGACTTTTCAATTCAATGTTTGAAATTTTCTTCCTTTTGCTAACCAAATTTATGGTGATGCAAATATCTGTCTATCTATCTAAATGGTATTTAGGCGGTTTTGTTGTTTTACCTACGTAAATTAGATGTGAGGTATTGTTGACACTCAGAAAATTACTGTTTGACTAATTTTTAATTTAACTTTTAGTTACTGGTCGAAACTTGCTACAAAGTGTTATGAGACAAGTTTTACACGTCAGCTATCCAATTTTAGTGATGTTCCCGTACATAAATTGTTAATGAGCCAAACTTATTTTAGTCAAAAGTTATCCGACGATTGAAAAATCAGCCTTAAGTCATCTTGCAGCGCCTGCACTAACGTAAGCTCTCCTCAGTGTGGCTCGCACCTAACAGTACAAGGAAGTCGGTCCCTATCGATGTTTTAGTTGTTTTACAAACGATTTTCCGGTCGTGTCCATTGGTTAATTATAAACGTTATAATTATATCTGTGTAGTTATACAGTTATATGTTGTTTCCTCGACTAATCGCCATGATGGTTGTTTGTCGCTACCAAAACGATAAAATGCTCCTGATTCGAGTTCTGAAAACGTTTTTCCTTGTAGGAAAATATTATCGGTATGTTTGTGTTTTACGTGTCCCGTGTTATTTGACACTAGCTGTGCCCGCGACTCCGCGTGATAATAGTTTGAATAATATTAACCTTTTGCAACATTTTTCTTTACTGCTCCACCCCTATAAAGCCTTCCTCAATAAATGTTATACTGTCTATCAATTAATGGCTATCCTACACAAAAATATATTTTTAAATCGGACCAGTAGTTCCTGAGCAACAAACAAACAAACTCTTCAGCTTTATGATATTAAGTATACTCGTAGATGGCTTTTGAGAGGAACGGTTATGGTGGACTGAGAAGCTTTGATTGAATAAATTACCATAATATTACTTATGTTGTTTTATAATATTTAATTAATTTATATCACAGACACATAGGGATAGCTTTTTGTTCAGTAGTAAAGTTACGTACTAATTGTTCATATAGGATAGAGCCTAGAGATTTCAATGCGTAAACGTATATTATTATGTAATAGGTATTTTTATTTTATTTTGTTCGGAAAACATACAGTTAGTAGCGGCAGGTCGCCCATGCGCTGGACTGATCAGGTCAAAACCGCACTCAATGGTCCACTCCACGAGTGTACAAGAAAGGCTGCAGTGCGGGAGGAATGGCGACGGATTGTGAAGCTTGCCACCAAACCAGGTGTGACGACCACGACCACTCTGGCAAGAGTGTAGCGACGAAGAAGAGAAGAGAGAGAATTAGTTAGTCACCAGGTTGAAATAAAGCCAAGTGCTACCAGGCGATGAAAATCGTCAAGACATGGAGCGAGATCAATCGCGAAGCTCAAGACCGAACGCGACGGAGGACTGTTGTGGACGCCCTCTGCCCCATCTAGGGGACATCGGCCCTTAAGTCAAGTCAGGTTAAAATACCTTGGTTGTAACCTAAAATAATACGATTCTCAGCTTCCTTAGCCATTGTTTTCAACCTTTTAAACAATTGCCACTCCTTTAAATCTTTTTACAATCACAAAAACAATCTTAAAAGCTTGTACCTGATAATAATATCTTATAATCATACTTTGTGCTATTTACAGAACTTAAGTCAGTATCACACGTCTCCATCGTTGCTTCTTATCTGTAACTGAAATTATTCATACTTTAAATTACCAATAAGTAGATAGGTACTGCACTAGCCCCGATATGATCGGGCAGCAAAAAATAACGAATACGATATTCTTTTAGTAGTAGAGTTCCGTGAGTAATTCGTGTGGATAGTTAAACCTTTACTTTTCTCGACTAATTTTATTAAGTAACTAGCGGACCCGACAGACTTCGTTCTGTCAAAAATATTTGGAGAAAACGTTTGTACGGGAAAAAGAAAAGGGCTGTTTTTAGGGGTTTCCAGGAATTTATTCGAATTTTTCTTGCCGTCCGTACGTAGGATGATTCCTTGAAATTCAACGAATATTAATTTAAAAAAAGGATTGGTAAAATTGGTCCGGGCGTTGTTGAGCTATGTGGTTACCAACACATTTTGTGATTAATTTTTATATTAAAGACTAAATTAACTCAAAATTACAATCAATTTCAGTTATGCAGCGTTGTACTCGTAGGTATAAGCGACAAGGGCGTAACACGAAACTCTCACCGTAGGTGTCCTCCCGTAACTTAAACATACAGTATTTACACCTTAAAAACAAAATGTTTCCTGATTACGGTATAGTGTGTTTAAAACTTATGACGGTAAAAGAAAAAAACATTTATTTTCAATTTTCTATCAAAAAGCTTCAATCGAGTTCATTGGTAAGGATTTTTTTGTCGTTTATATTTAAAATGGCAATAGAAAAACGACCACATTACATTAGTGATTAATTTCTTACCTACGTCGCTTTGCTCTTCAGTGACATCTACCTTTAATAGCATGCAAGTCAAAGGAAGCAGAAAGGCGCTGGACGCAGGCCGCTACCAACCGGGCAACATGAAAAGCATTGGCGGTGGCCTATGTTCAGCAATGGACGTCCTATGGCTAATATGATGATGATGAAGACAAATGACTTGTGCGGAACCCAGCCTTTACACTCCAGTCTGCCCATAATATCTGCAAAAGTATTCCGATCTAGAATATCTCCATGTGTGTAATATCGGCTTATCTATGGCATGTGGTAGGGGAGGCCCCTCCCACTTGGAGGTCGACAACTGGTCGAACAGGTTCCTTAGTAACCTTCAATTGACTGGAGACTTGTAATGAGCTGTTTTTAAAACTTGTAATTTTAACGGCTTGCTGGTATGTAGGTACAGGTACAGTCAAATAGGAAAAACTAAACAGTGAAACATCCATTAAAGTAGCAATAGCTACAATTTTGCAGTAATGTACAGTGAGATAAACTAGCGATTGCATAGGTATAAGATTCAAAATTGCCTAAAACAGAAAACTGAATTAAACTAATTTGAACTCTTCATCTTAGTCAATTTACATTGAAAAACATGATATAGGTACTGAATGCCACTCAAAAGCTCTTATAAGATTTGACAACTGTGAACTTAAAAATAATGTTTTATTAAGTATTTTTAAGAAACTACAACAGTTTATCAATTATGATTAACTACAGACATTTGCCAAGTAGGTAGTCCTTCACTTTCCCCTCTGGCCAGTTGGGTTGGGGACCTATTTGATTATTCGCATTATGTGACCTAATGTCACCGTATACTGCCTCCACTGCTAGAACCAAATGGCAAACACATACCAAGTAAAGTACACAACGATCAAAATAACTGCACGCAGGAAGATTTAATGAATGCTACAGACAACGCCACTCTTGTAGCGGAGTTGGGCTGACACTGTATAGGTTTGTTGTCGACACGACAAGAAGAAGAACTATCGAAATACATAAGAAAACATCCAAAGAGCTTGCCAGAACATGCCGCGCGAAATATTACATTTAAAATTATAAGAGAATATCAAAGTCAATGAAATTATAAAAAGCATAATTTACCATTGCATAATAACCGAGTTTCCCAATATCATTGGTGTTTACACTCGTTTAGTCGTGTAAGATTATTAATACTGAATGCAAGTTCTAGAAGCCTTCTAGAACAATACTTGCATGAGACTTTTGCACGCATTAGTATTTCCCATTGCAAAATAACCGAGTTTCCCGTTCGTTTAGCCCTGTAAGGTTTAAGCACTTTACCCGCGCGACAGCTTAAATTAAAAAAAGACAGAAATTATAACCGGCATAATTTAGCATTGCAAAATAACCGAGTTTCCCAATATCACTGGTGTTTACACTCGTTTAGTCGTGTAAGCATCCGTCAATGGCGCGCAAACAAATTAGCGCCGCGCCGGCCGCTGTATTAAGAAATAAATTGGGAGACGGTGCCAGGGCTGACTCTGGTGTGATTGTTAAAAAATCCTGAGATTGTCCTTTGGTGACCCCGTTTTGAGATAAAAATATTTTGAGGTCTTGTAGAAACGGAAGTCTAATTTCAATGTTATCAGTTAATAGATTATAATTTTATTTGATTTTAAGCGTGTAAAGGTTTTTAGCACTCACTCAATGTAAATCTAAGAGCTGACAGGGCAAGGTAATAAACAACGAGACATTTAGAGGCTTAAAAGGAACATTATTTTATTATTTAGTCCGTACTAAATATAGTAGTTAAGTACAAATATAGAGTTTTTTTTAATGGTTGACCAGTTATCTATTAAGGCTCTACTTTAGCTGTTTAGGAACCTATTTTTTTATTTGATTAAATGCAGTTTTGATCAGCATTTTCGAGAAACTGCTTTTCTTTTTTGCGAATTTAAAAGCAGTTCTAAAAAGTATCACTTATGTCAATTCAACCGCCTAACGTTTGGCAGCCCTACTTCAAGTAGGGAGAACTGCCCGCGGCTTCGCATATAAATTGCAGATTTACGCATAATCTTTCATTTTTCAAGTCGGCTAATGTCGTGTCGACTGACATCGCCTCCTCTGATCATCACTCAGGACATCATAACACAATATTATTAATAACTATTAACATATTTTTAAAATATATTAGCATTTACACGCGGTTTAACTTGCAAGGCGGCTTGTTAACAACTTGAAATTTACTTTTCGCGTCCGTTTTTGTGATCGTTTTGTAATTTTACTAATAACTAAATTTTTACGCGTGGCAATTGTTTTGCAGAAGGATTATTCACTGATCCTTATTATTAATAATAATACTATGTAATAATTAATGAGAGTAGGAGTTTTATGACAGCAATGTTAATTGCTCTACATTAATTTGATCATTTTGAATTAGTATCGTTGTTTTCAATTAAGTAATAAAAACTACTAAGTAGTCGTTAATATTAATTACGCATATGCTGATTTGTATGTACGCAACTGGTTTACTACTTTTTGTACCATTTTTTAAGAATAGAGTCACCGTTAGTAATTTTGTTTTGATTGAATATCTAAAATTCTGTGGTTTTAGTTGGTTTTAGTATTTGAACTGATGGTGGCGCCCTCTTGCAAATGTCAAAACAACTTCTTCTTTGTTGATGGCGGTGAACTTGTGCATTTTCGCCAAATTTGCTAAAACCCGTATGTGATGGTGGCGCCCTCTATTTACTTTTTTCTTTTAATATTGTAATTTTTATTTTTTTTATTTTGTTTTCTCTCTTTTGTTTGTTTTTTGTGTATTGTCTCATCTCATGTTTGTTTCCAGCTCTCTCCAAAAATGGTCACCGCAGAATAACAGCGTCGTGTTCTGGTTTTATTACACTCCAGAGCATGACACATGCTGAGCGGTGGCCAATTTTGGTTCTAACTTATACTTGTTTTTTGTTATCTCACTCTGTGTGTTATATTTTTTAAGTTTGAACCAAATAAATGTTTTTCTTTCTTTCTTCTTTCTTTCTTTCTTTCTTAAAATACTATTATTTTTCAGTTAAGTCTAAAAAATATATAATCTTATCCAATTTTAATTGTTTTTGTGTTACAAATCTATGCCAGCTAATTTCTTAATCTTATCGTTTTATAAGATTTTAAGGAAAAACAACTTGTTACGGTACAAAACCTTAAGGCCGGGTAGCAGAGAAAATGGCGAAAATGAGGTTTTCATTTTTCATTTTTGAGGTACTAAACAGTAAAATTAAAGGCTAAGATTTTTATTGGGCATAGTTGAGGATATTTTCTAGGGCTATTAACGGATGGAAACACGATTTGATGAAGTTGACTCGATAGAATAAATTCCCAAAGTTACCTCTATTCGTTTTCTATTTATGGTTTTATTTTTAAAATAAGCGATTTGAGATTCTAAATCTTTTACTAAACTAAAGTTCAGAAATAACTTGAGGGCTTTTAACGGATGAAATTTTTATATTGGGTCTTATTTAGTTACAATGTTAAAAAATGTGGAAAAAATCGTCCATAACGGCTTGGACAATCTCAATCAGTCGCGCGGTGGCGCTTACGGAGGACGGACGCGTGTCAGTTTTTTGGCCGTGACAGTTCGCGAGTGGTCAATATTTTTGACAATGATGACTTTGATGAGTCACAGTATAATAATATCAGTGTTACTGGAGAAAGCTTAAATTTTTGATAATTAAAAATTATCAATTTTGTCTACCTATTGAAATTTAAATCGTTCGCATCCTTTTAAACGAAGACTTTACTCATGATACATAGTACATTCCTCAAATATGAGACAAAACCAATGAGTTAAAATTACATTTTAATAGTACTTACATACAATCGTCTTACACTCTTTAGAAGAGCACACTGACACAAATAAATAATAAAAAATACTGTCTAAGGTCTGTAGCTTAAGGTCTAAGCTGTAAGATAGAAGAATCTTCTAGCCAAAAAGATGGCAGATGCAGCAGATGTCAACGGATTTAAAACTGGAGTTCATATGACTCCTTGTAGACTTGAGTCTCTAGAGCGTCCCTTCCTCCACCATGCGTAAGAATTTTCACAAAAATACTGTCTAAGGTCTGTAGCTAAAGGTCTACGCTGCAAGATGGAAGAATCTTCTAACCAAAAAGATGGCAGATGCAGCAGATGTCAACGGATTTAAAACTGGAGTTCATGTGTATCCTTGTAGTTTTGAGTCTCTAGAGCAGTGGTTCTTAACCTTTAAGTCATGAGGGACCATTTTACCAAATTTCTGTCTTGTCAGGGACCACCTCATAATCGGTCAAAACCAGTTTGACTGCAAAAATCAGTTAAAAGTGGTTTTGACCAAGGTGTGCAAGTGCACATCGTGGATTACTTGGAATGCCTCCAGGGACCACCAGTGGTCCGCGGACCACCGGTTAAGAACCACTGCTCTAGAGCGTCCCTTCATCCACTATGCGTAAGAATGTTTCAAAAATACTGTCTAAGGTCTGTAGCTAAAGGTTTAAGCTGCAAGATAGAAGAATCTTCTAGCCAAAAAGATGGCAGATGCAGCAGATGTCAACGGATTTAAAACTTGGAGTTCATGTGACTCCTTCTAGACTTGAGTCTCTAGAGCGTCCCTTTCTCCACCATGCGTAAAAGTTTTCCAAAAATACTGTCTGAGGTCTGTAATAAAAGTCTAAACTGCAAGATAGAAGAATCTTTTAGCCAAAAACATGGCAGATTCAGCATATATCAACGGATTTAAGACTGGACTGGCACCACCTTGTAATGTCATCCTCTCATTGTTATCTGTAATGTAAATTATTTTTAAAATGTATTTAAAAAATAAAATGTTCGTTTTATTATTTCAATAATCTGACCTCTCAACTCAACTACACTACACAAACACCTTTGTTTGCAACTGTACTGACGAAACCTCGATATTATACCGTTCATTTAAGATGGCAAGCTTTTTGCTGCGGTAATGCACTCCAGGTAACCGTGTGTGATGCTTATTGCTCATAGTGATTTTCGATACAGAGCCCCGTACATATTTATACATAAATTATGGAAAGAAAACACCCAGACCAATACAAACAAATATGTATGCAATTTTAGTATGATATTTTTATTTATTAATTAACAAAAAGACTGAACAAAATTGATGCGTGTACTGATTAATGTAATTAACCACATGCAAAGCTTTGTGAATTGTAACAACTATAATTTATTTATTATCCAAGCTCTAAATAATCGCTACTACGAGTAACTGATCATAAAATGTTTTTCCAATCGCTCAAGCTCCCGAGGATCTACCGATAGGTCGGGTGACGTAATCTTGAAATTCTTTTAGCCGGCGCGGAACTTCCGGAAGGTCGGGTGACGCCACGCCTCTTTGAACCGTGTTTACTTTGGCAGTTATACCTATTCTATATTTATTCGATTCTAAAATACATTCCCAAAAATTTTGAAAGTTGTTTTAATTTGTATCACTTGGATATGATTTGTATTAGAAAGTGCTGTGAGTATGACGCTTGAACGGAAGGAAGTCAACCTAACCTAACCAACTGCGTATTTCTAAACTGCGTATTTCTATACTGTGTAGCCGCGAGAGCTCTTTGGCGCGCTGTCTTCAGCGAAGTATTGCGCGCGCAGATTTTGACAGCGCGAAATACCTACTTTAGCAGAAATACCAAGCCTTAAACTAGTCAACGATAACAACCACCTTTCCCCAACACAATTTCCATAAACAAAGGAAATTACCCCAAAAAAGAGTCACTAATGATCCAGACTTGTTTGGAGTGATCCCTTCCCAAAGATGGCCGAATTTCCGCCGAAGCCTTGCCGGAAGCGACGCCATGTTTACAGAGCGCGCGGAGCCGTCATCGCGAATTTTAAACAGGCGGCGATTGTTTCGATACTTCTCGTAATGTTCGCGGCGAGTAGAGTCAATCGGTTACTGATAGAGCAGCGGTTAAACGTAGAGACGTTTTGTGGAGGAAACGATTGATTTTATGAAGTGATGGATGGATATTTTTTCAATTTTTTTCCACCAACGCGGTCTTCGATGCGTATCGAAACTTGTCATTCATAAAGTTAGGGCACGGACCTATTACATAAAATATATTAGTTGATGTGCAGTCCTCCGTAAACTAATATTACTATTTATAAGTGATTTATAAGGAAATACTTTTGATGTCCACCTACAAGGTGGACCGACGACGTCGTAAAGGTAGCGGGGAAGCGCTGGACGCAGGCCGCTACCAATCGATCAAAAGCTGTGGACGTCCTATGGCTGAAATGATGATGACGATGATGATGAATTTTGATGTAAAATTTTGTCACCTTAAGAAAAAAGCCTAAACAACAAATAAAATATGAAAGAAAAATACTTCTGTTATATTTTCAAATGAAATTAAAAACCAGAGATAAGCCGTTCATATTCCGCAGGATTTCGTAACTAGAAAAATATAATTAAACCAAATTGGAAAGGACGTCCCCAGCAACATAATAACTCAGGTGTTAACGTCCTCGCAATTTTGCTAATGTCCCAGCAAAAATAAGAAAAAAGCCCCGAGACATTAAAATAGATTGCGTTAATGACTTTACGCGTTCATTTTAATTTTTTTATGTTTAGGAAATAATAAACATGTTTTATTGCTTCAAATGTTTGTGAAAATATTTTTCAGTCTAGCTTAAAAGTTTTTAAAATAACTTCATTAATATTTATATTTCTCATTTTTCAGGTAAGCTGTTTTTTTGCTAATAATACATTCAATAATCACCGACCGGTCCTTCAGTAAAAGTAAGTGATCCTAACAACATGTATCTACTGTAAATGTTCACGAAAACAGTGTATTATACTCAAACTGGCTACATTTTACTTAAAGTAAAAAAAGTAATTTATTATTTCATCATCATCATCATCTCAGCCATAGGATGTCCACTGCTGAATATAGGCCTCCCCAATGCTTTCCATGTTGCCCGTTTGGTAGCGGCCTGCGTCCTGCGCCTTCCTGCTACCTTTATGATGTCGTCACAGAATTGACGGCCGATGGAAATGATGGGATAGCAAGGTTCTGGAGTGGAGGCCGCGTAGCGGAAAATGCAAACGAAAATGCTGTACTTGTGCTTAAGTGTCGTTTTTCTATTTCGCAGCAAGTGCAAACATTAATTTCCATATCGCCAATCACTGAAAGGATGTAACTTTAATGGTTATCATTACCTATACCAAAATGCTTTTGGCAGACACCGTTAAACGCCTAACAAAGTTGTCTTTTTTATTTACAAGTTAAGTAGATTTGTCTCTCATACTCAATCATATCACCCAACACACGTTAAAATTAAAACCAGCTCACTACAAAGAGCCAACATGGAAGCGAAAACTTTTTAATCTGGCCAGACAATTCGAGCCGTGCATTATGCGCGCGCGCGAGTTGCACAATGGGTAAGCCGCGCTTAAGCAAGTGATGTATCTCCATTGTGCGCTAAACACATACGGCGTTAATGCCAACTTTGAGGAAATGCGGCTTTTTTCAATCGGCACTTGTTGTTTGTTCCGATTTTATTTTAGGTCTGAATTAACTGTGTTAATTGAGAAGCTAGTGGTAAGGAAATGTTGGCTTCTAAGGTTGGCTGGAAATGTTACATTCTTGTTTTTATATTTGGCACGTAGTGAATTCTATAACACTTAGTGGGTACTATGTATTTATCTAATAACTAGTAGAAGCTGTGCTTGGCTCGGGTGTAGTATTTTTTTAAATTTAAAACTTATCTGCACATTGAAGATATAAAAGGCCTATTCAGACCTAAGCGGTATTTGCTACTGTCTGCGGCAGAGAAAACCCAGTGGGTTGGTGGCTCAGGTCGCTCTAGCCGCGGTACTTGATACTAAAAACCTGAGCGAAACCCGCGTGGTATGTACCTCTACCCACAGCGGCAGCAAATATCGCTCAGGTTTGAATAGGCCTAAAAGGTGAAAATGATGTGTGATTGTTAAAAAACCTATAGAGGTTTTTAGCCTAGGGCTAGTCATCGATTGTATCAAAATAAGCGTTGCACACTACTATATTCGTCATGAAATAATCTCACAATACAAAAACATGATTACACCGTCGCAAGTCATGACAGGCAGGTCATACATCTGTTGGGCGGCCAAGCGTTCCGCCCTCGGAAATGAAGGGCGGCACGCGGGCTGCATACCTGAGTAACGCAGCGTTGAAGCAAACGCAACGTAGAAATATTTGTAATGTTACTTAATATGTATCATGTTTTAAACTTTTGTAATGTTAGTAAAATGATAAATAATAGTTTTACAAAACAAGATTAGAACATACAAGAGTAAGTCGTGACAGGCAGATCGTATATCTGCTGGGCGGCCGAGCGTTCCGCCCTCGGAAATGAAGGGCGGCACGTGGGCTGCATACTGACTCAGACGCACGTTGAAGTCAATAAAAAATTGTGATATAATTTCGATGATAAAAAAACCGGCCAAGTGCGAGTCGGGCTCGCACACCGAGGGTTCCGCCGTACAAACGTAGCGGTTTACAATTTATGACGTATTAAATCAAATTACTTGATTCCGTTGCGAGTAGTGGCGAATTTCAAAATATGCGGTATGATTATTTTTTATTTATTTATTTTTCCTATATTTGCATTATAGGTAGGTACCTACCTCAGCGTTTTGAATTTTTGCGTTGATTTAGAATTTCTCACAGTTTAGAGGCAATTAGATTTAAGAAGTGTTTGATATGAATTTCAACTTTAATATCTCTACGCGTTCATGTGAAAAAGGGTAGGTAGTAAGTTTATAATTATTAAAAAAATATTTTATGTCATGTAAGCAAAAATAATATTTTAAATTTTATATAACTTCAAATTTATCATTTTCGCAATTTTTCCTTTATCTGTACTATATAACGTTGCTTCGTGCCGAATTTCAAGATTCTGAGTTCACAGGAAGTACCTTGTAGGTTTTGATTCCCTAGCGTGTGACGGAAATTCGTCTAAGGTGTCGGTATAAACTGCTGTATCTTTTGATCGCGTTAACTTAGAAGTTTGATTTTTTTACTTCTTAAAGGGACAATAGATCTCGGTATTTGGTATAAATTTCAATTTGATACCTTTATTCGTTCGTGAGAAATAAGGTAGTAAGTTTCATTTTATTAAAATATTTTTATTATATTATATAACTAAAAAAATGTAATTTTCGCAATTTTTCCTATATTTGCATTATATGACAATGCTTTATGCCAAATTTCAAGATTCTGAGTTTACGGGAAGTATCCTGTAGGTTTTGATTCCTTTGCGAGTGTCGAAAATTTGTTGAAAATATCGACATAATCGGCTGTATCTTTTGATTGGCTTGGCTTAGAAGTTTGATATTTTCACAGCTTAAAGGGACAATAGACCTGAGTATTTCATGTGAATTTCAGCTTGATACGTTCACGCGTTCTTGAGATAAAGGGTCTTGACAGACGGACGGACGGACAACAAAGTGATCCTATAAGGGTTCCGTTTTTTCCTTTTGAGGTACGGAACCCTAAAAAGGTAAAAAATATGACTGATCTTGCGCGTAATTTGTAGAAACCAAAAAACAAGTAGGTACTTATACTTCACGTAACTTTTGAGGCAGTAAATCTTTAATTACATATCAGGCAGTATTTTTTATACCAAAACATCTTCGCTACATGTAAACTGTGTTATATAAGTATTTTTAATACATATGGTACTTATAATTTATTTATTTATTTGGGTAAAAAAACAGTATTGAAGTACAGTAGCAAATAAATAGTAATAATATACCAATAATATCTAAATTCAACACCAGCATCATTTAATACAGTTTAGATAAAACAGTTAATTAAACTTGTGTTGAGAGTGATAATAACATTTAGAATACGCTATCTTATTAAATAGCATTTTATACGAATTCCTATAATTTTTGAAAAATCGTATACGATTTAAAATTCGTTCCAATATGTAGTTCCAAATAGAAACTCCTTCGAAAGTGTAAGAAACCCCCAAGTAACAATAGTGCCAAGCAATCAAAACAAACGTCGCGGCGGTGTCGCGGCGATAACGCAGCGATCACGTTACGCTATCACCGTGTCACATTGTTCGATATCGAGACGTGCACTTTCGCTCGATACGTAGGGCTGTTACTGTATTATTTGAAAAGTTAATTTAATTAAAAATAAATCAAGGGTCACAGAGTGATATTATACGGTGAAAAGTTTTTATATTTCTTTAATCATCTACTTAAATAGCTTGTCCTAGATACCGTGTTTATGATAATACTGTATAATACTTTGTGGATATTTTTGTGAATAAATCGTTCGTTCGTTCGTTCGTTTTATTCATTATGGTATTATGTTTTTGAAGAATGCTGTAAGTAAGCGGGCTTATTTATGGGCCCTTACTCTTAACTAGTGAATATTACTTAATATTAACTAGTCCTGAATAATTTATGTTTATGAAGGGCCTATTTGATAAGCCATGTTTAATTTTTCCATCATAGAACTAGCATAGTGTTTTGACATGTTTTTCAACGGTGGCGAATGTAGGAGGGCCTTCAAAATGGGGTCACTACAAGACACCCCGCAATTCTAAACAAATGAAAAAACATGACAGTTGTAGGTAATTTTGAAATATCTTTGCTCCGGCGATTTTTGTATTTACGAATACAGTTACTTCGCTCCAAGAAACGATTTCGAAACTGAAACTGAGTGCTTACCATGAGTTTACGTTAGGTGTGCTCGCTAGCGACTGCGTAAAAAATGACATTAAATATATGACAAATTGTACAGCGCCCTTAGCGGCTACTAAGCCCACCTAACTTAAACTCATGGTAAACACACCTGTCCGTTTACCGTTAGATAATTCCTGGCAACTAGTGGTGACTGAGTTTGTTCCGGCGTTTCTCAGCACTTGCCATATGTTTGTCTCGAAGCGCTGGTAGGGCCCAAAAGATAAGGAGACATGTAAAGTGCCCCATAAGGGCTACCTTTTCTTTTTTTTATTATTTACTATATTTTGACGATCATTAGTGCCACTTGTGGTCTAAATTTAATAAATATTTTTGATTTCTTTTGTCACGTTTTTGTTGTTTGATGGTACAGATTGTGATGTTTTTCACACATTCGCCCACCTTACAGCCCTACACGATGCAGTTGTCGATGCAAGTTGCACCCGATAGAGCATTGTCCTCGATAAACTTGTTATTGCGATCGAGAAAGCGGCTATCACCTCGGTTATTTGTAAATACATCGCTCGTTTAATTGCTCAGATAGGTAAGGTGACTTTTCCGAATCTATTGTAGGTGAGTTTTCTTCGCTAGTTCTAGATAAGCGGTTACCTATGAGCTACTTTGTCTACACTAATATTATAAAGAGGAAAACTTTGTTTGTTTGTTTGTTTGGTTGTAATGAATAGGCTCAAAAACTACTGGACCGTTTTTAAAAATTCTTTCACCATTCTAAAGCTACATTATCCACGAGTAACATAGGCTAAATTTTATTTTGGAAAAAATAGGGTTCCGTAAAATATGTAGATAATGTAAAATATGTAGTCCACGCGCGCGAAGCCGCGGGCGGAAAGCTAGTTTACTATATTTTGACGTTCATAAGTGCCAACAATAGTCTAAATTGAATAAAATATTTTTGATTTTGATTTTTTTATTCAATCATAGATTCAGATCTGTTGTTGAATTTGCACGGCCTAAATCTTCTAGTGTCTGTACTTGAACTTGAGTGTTACCTATGTATAAAATAAAGCTCAATTTATTTAATTATTGTGAAAATAATAAAACTTTCAATGTAACGTAGTCGCATAAATCGACAGCTGTTGTAGGTAGATAGTAGTTTGTTTTGGCTACGTGCAACGAAGAGATCACGATCTTGTATTCGACACCGGTATCAAATAACTGCCTTATCGGGTGATAGTATGATAGTTACCCAGGCTTTATTGTTGGAAAATCAGCTTTTGGTTTAAAGAATTACTCATTAGAATGAAAATTCCATGTCAATCTCGTATTTTTCGACTTTATGTCCAAGTAGTTAGTTCCTTGAAGTCCAAGGATGGTTTTTACAGCGAGAAAAATTCGAATAATTTCCGAGAAAACCCTAAAAACAGCCCTTTTTCACGCGGGCGAAGCCGCGGTTGGAAAGCTAGTAACTGATAAAAAAAATTTTAAGATGCAACTCTTAACGTAAAATTTATTAACCATGAAGTGTAATCTGTCAGTAATAAGAAGGCTCAAGGTCACCCAAAGAGCGATGGAGCGTGCTATGCTCGGAGTTACCCTTCGTGATCGAATCAGAAATGAGGAGATCCGTAGGAGAACCAGAGTGACTGACATAGCCCGCAGAATCGCTAAAATCAAGTGGCAGTGGGCGGGGCACATAGCTCGTAGAGCTGATGGCCGCTGGGGCAGGAAAGTTCTTGAGTGGCGACCACGAGCCGGAAGACGTAGCGTGGGCAGGCCTCCCACTAGGTGGACCGACGATCTGGTGAGGGTCGCGGGAGGTGCCTGGATGCGAGCGGCGCAGGACCGGTCTTTGTGGAAATCCTTGGGGGAGGCCTTTGTCCAGCAGTGGACGTCTTTCGGCTGAAACGAACGAACGAACAAACGTAATCTGTCCAAGTGTATAACGTGTCAAAGCTTCAAGTTATTGCTACGACCTAGACGGTCAGTTTCTCGGTAGTGTCTAGGGCCCGATAAGGTGCATTGTTATCAGTCCTTGTGCAACGATTGCATACATTGCGACTGCACTCGTCCGATAACCGAGAAAAATACAAATCGATCGGTTTTGAGTCAAAGGTCAAATTAATATAGACGACAGCACGTCAAGACTATACTTTTTTGTTGCAAACTCAACTTTATTACAAGTAATTAAGACCTCACTTGATGTCTGTATTTTAGTTATGAATTTTTAAACTGTCTTAATTCTTTAGTAATCCGATGTGACTTTGTGTTGCAAATTTGATATTTATAAACAATTTGATATTGCTAATTGATATTGCAGACAGAGTGTACTCAGTTAATTTACGCCACAAGTTGCAATGTTAAGACAGTCTCAACTCAAGTGACGTTTTTCATTTGTGTTGTCGTAGGTTTTTATTATTTTAATTCATTTAGATTTTTAGTCGTTCATAACTTCTACGTGACAGAATAAGTTGTGGAAATACAGAAAGAAAATCTCATCGCTCTCTCCTCATCATCATATCAATCAAATTACAGTTATAATAGAAAGATTGAGTATGGTTAAAAACAATCTTACTAATATTATAATTGCGAAAGTTTGGATGTCTGGATGTTTGTTACTCTTTCACGCAAAAACTGCAGAACGGATTTTGATAAAACTTTACAGTATTATTGTTTAGAACCCAGAATAAAATATTGGTTATAATTTATGACGATCTGTGTCAGACTTAATTTCACGCGGGTGAAGCCGCGGGCAAAAGCTAGTTTTAATAATAAAAAAAGTCGCGGAATCCTGCTTAGTTTGACCCTTGTCGCACTATAACCACAGAATAATAATAAGTACTGCTATAACCGACTTTCTTTCATTCCCATCTCCACAATGTCAGTAGTAATGACATTACTTCAATGCAATTCATTAACTGACTAGCGGCCGTTTTACCCCCAGGGGTGGAGTTTAGTAAAATCCTTTCTTAGCGGATGCCTACATCATAACATCTACCTGCATGCCTTTCAGCCCGATCCATCCAGTGGTTTGGGCTGTGCGTTGATACATCACTATGTAAGTCAGTCAGTCAGTCACCTTTGAGTAATATGTATTTAGATACCTAGTGTCTGGTCCGCCTATGTGCCTTTTTCCTATGAAATCCGTATCACAGGAAAAAGGCACTAAGGCACCTTTTTAGCTCGTTTGAACAATAAAAGAATGGTTCATCATATTTGTTCTTCCCAGCAGGCGATTACTGGCGTTATAAAGATCCCGATACAATAAATCAGGGGGTGTCCTCCGGCCATTTTAGGGGGTCGTTAGCGATTTAAAATTTCAATATCGCAGCCGATCAGTTAAGGCGAATGAGTGTAATGGCATATAAATCAGTCGGTATCAATGTAGCCTCTGTCAATAGGTGTGAGGTGCGCGCGCGAGGATAGTGTGGGTGCGCCTTTAGCGAATTTATGTAGTTTGGAAATGAAACCACTTATTTTCGTGACGCCCAAATGGTTAAAAAAACAATAACATTTTTATTCACTATCAAGAGTTTTTTTAAAGTTCATGAATAAATCATACACCTACCTAAATCGTCCTGAGTCTTTTTACAAAATCCTGTATGCATAACTTTCAGAATTGAAAAAGAAAAATCCTTCATACTTTATTTTGCATCCTCTAATTTCAAAGATATTTGTTAAATAAAGGTATTTTTTCTGTAAAAGGAAAATTGAAGTCTTTATTGAGGTCTTATACAACGCCTATAAGTATAACGTTCTAATTAAAATAATTATAAAGGTACAAAACTACCTACTATAAATAAAAGTATTGCGATTTTGACTTTCAATATCTCCATAACCATATACTCAGGTATATGGTCCCTAAGATAAAACAAACCTGACTTCAATAGTACGTAATACAAAATAATAGCTTGAATCTACTCGTCATTACAATCTTTTACTAACTTTTACATGACTGGTGTCTGTCGTCAAATCTTTCAACTATTTTTTTTTCATTATTATTATTATTGAACCATTTTCTGGCTTTCCATTGAAATTTTAATAATACAAGTCATAAACGCTAAAATTGGTGTAAATATTTCTCGTCATGTCCACGCTATTCCTTCGCCCCAGCGAAGTCCATTATCGAGAGGTGGCGATGGCGTCGATAGCGGCATAATTTGCAATAAATATAAGGAGGTGCCCGTTCGACTCTCGGCCGAGACAAATTCCCCGTTTGTTACGCTCACAATTTGTTTGGATTATGTTGTAAAAGTTTTTGGTAACAATTTGTTTTTGAAAAGCTAAGAAATACGGTTTGTATTTTAGTAGGTATTTTATAAAAGTAACATTTAAAAATCTACATAGAAAAACTTGTTCTTTTCCCTAGCCCTTTTTCCCATTATCTGCACGGCATAAAAAACTATTTTTTTTTAAATTAAAATTATTTAATGCAATAAACATAGGCTGATAAAAAATTACCGTAAAAATAACATTCATTTTCCTAACAAAAAATAGTATAACATTTCCAATTTTTAAATATTTTTTCTTCCGGCAACCTTCAATGTTTTATTAATAAATTAAACACCAAATCAACAAAAATCTTCTCTAGAATCTTAGTGTGGGCCCAGTAGCCGAAAGAAAAAATATTTAAAAATTCAATCCGGCGACTTGGCCCGTGGACCAAGCTTAAAGTGGGCCAAGTCGCTAGAAGACTGCTATGCGCGTACCATGAGTTTACGTTAGGTGTGCTCGCTAGCGAGTACGTCAAAAATCTATGAAGATTTTATTTCTTGAAAGTAAGGGGCGCTGCACAGTATATCATATATTTAATGTCATTTTTTTACGCAGTCGCTAGCGAGCACACCTAACGTAAACTCATGGTAAGCACACTGTAATCTGTACCATTTCAATAACACGTTGGAAGAACTTGTATACTTACAAGTTTGTATCACTTTACAAGTCTAAACTTTTATTTAAGCACTTCTACATGAAATATCGTCGATAAAATTTCATCAACTCAATGTAACCGGAGCTGAAATGCGTTTTATCGCTCGATACTTTTAGTTTTATCGATTTTAATGCTGAACCGATATCGACAATGTTGCGCGCGTCATCGGGCGACCTAATGTACGCCCACGCGGCTCAAAAGTACTAATGCTTTAGGGTCTCGGCACACGATGATAAATAAAGAAATATTTTTGGATACATACTACATGCATTATTTCATAGACACTATGTAGGTACTCGTAGGTAAGTATACCTACCTATGTTACATAAATGATGTAGGTTCTAGTTTAGTTAGTGAAAAGACAATTTGCATTTTAACACGTTTCACGGCGCAAGGAAAGATAAGCTTAGGTTTATCTCAGTTACCTATAGGCTATTTAGCACCTATTCATAGTAAAAGAAGACAATAAAAATACAAAAATCTAATGTTTCGTTCGTTTCAGCCAAATAATGTCCACTGATGGACAAAAACCTCCCCTAAGGATTTCGAGAGTGCATTACCCCAGCAAATTTTTTATAAATATTGTTAACAAATTTTGCTATTCGTGGACAAATTAATACGCAAAACAAAAGCTATCTATTCATGTATTTTTGGTTCCGGGATAGAATGACTTTAAAAAAAAAATTTGCCAGGGTAATGTTTGAAACGCTACCGCAGCGAAATCTGTTTTTTCCTAATAACTTTAAAACTATAATTTGAACGAATTTTGCTATTAGTGGACAAATTTCTGCTCACGATGGACTAATTATCTGCTACACTCTCGACTCTCTAAAGCACAACATTTATAAAAATTTTGCTGGGGTAATGCACTCGGATTACCATGAAAATCAACTGAAAAACGCGAACAAAGTCGTTCCAAACAACACAACTTTACAATACAACCGCACGTTTATCTACGCGCCGATATCTAGCAAAAGTAAGGTGAGCTCAACAAAACGAGTACCTCGCTTGCTTAAACTCGGTTTATCTAACGATGTGTTACAGCTTGTTCGCGATAGAGCAATCGCCGATGACCGGGCGATTGGGCACGACCGCGACAGGTTAGCAAACCGACTGTTAGATTAGCATTGTTTTAATTGGCCGTAATTATCAATTAGGACTGAATCTTGGACTGTTATGGAAGCGCATGGATGCGGGCAGCGCAGAAATTAAGTATTTCTATGTTTATTAATAAATATTTTGAACTTTATGTCAACTAAGATGAATAAAAAGTACCAGGGTAACATAAAATAGGTGCGCTTCGATGAATAGTTCAGGTGCGTTTCATTAGGTGCGCCTCAAAATGTGTTAAATGAGATGCAGTCTAGGATGGTACATATCTGCCCTGTAAGTCCCTATTCACTGTAAGCATTGTTTCATAATACTTAACCCTAAAGACTGCACGAACACCAAACAATATCTCCTGTGACGTACCCGTGACGCAAACCTAAAACGACACTTTCCTCCGCTTTGATTACATGTAGAGTGACATGAACCTACTTATTAATATAAAGTTACACCTAGGATGAACTCAGGATAAAATGACATTTTCATACTAAATGACAACTCAAGCTAACTTAAACTGGAAAAAAAGAAAATAAACTAGAAAAGAACTAGGGTGTAACTTTTAATAATTAGGGGGGAAATGTCAAAAAGTTACAATCAAAAGACTAAAAAATGTGTTGTCTATTTAATTCCCTTTACTTAACCCTAAAGACTACAAACACCAAATATGTATAATATCTCCGTGACGCAACACTAAAACGACACTTTCCTCCGCTTTGATTACCTGTATCACATCACCTAGCACTCTACATGAAGTGTCACTGTATCGCAAGGGTTAATGGTGTGAGAATCGCTGATAACGGCCCACCCCACCCTACCCCCGGTGGGGTATCACGGGATCGGTGTAATTGGCCGGTGATAGATAATGGGCCGTGAAACTTCGAGTTTTAGATGCGGTGGATCAGATCGGATTTGCGAAGATAAAAGTTTGAATTTTGGTTAGTGATTTGGTCGTGGAAAGTTGTTGGGTAGGCACGGTTTTAAATTTAACTGGGATGGGTAGTACTTCAGGGTTAAGAGTGATTTATAGGTTAGAATCTAGTTTCCAGTGTTAGAATAGGGACATCATAGGAACAGCAATGATTTATTGACTTTAATGCATTGTAGAGTCATTTTATGTGAAAATATTGCAATTTCACCATTATAATTTAATCAATATAACGTGAATTATTTTTCAGAAATGTGTAACAACTGTAATACAAGAATAAGTGATATAATAAGAGCTTATTCGAATGTAGCTTACCTTCTTATAACTTATGTTATGTTTGGTAATAATATTTTATTACAAAATCATTATCACGTAAAATGTTGTAACATCACTTACAATACAATTATTGCAAAATGAAAATACCATTTTAAACTTAATATTTTCTCATATCAAAACCACAATACACTTTACGTTAATATCCATGTTTATCCAGGTATACTTTAGTTATTAATAAATGCGATGATCCCTCCACAGGGGGGAGGGGGGAGGGGGGCTATCAGTAACACAATGTATCACATTTTCATAAGAGATTCATTTAGTTCGCGTTTTGCCCGCCCCCACCAAAATTGCGCGTTTCCACTGTAGTGAAGGTTAAAATGTTGAGGCAAGACGTTCAGGCTATGTATGCTAGTTTACGACACTCACTTAAATCTCACCTATAGTTTTATTATTGAAAAAGTCGTAAGAAACCGTAACCGTATAAAGGCTATTTATTAATTCTTGTTTCTTGAATAGTTTGTTTGTACACTTGGAAAACTTTTAGTATTTTACCTTCATAAAAATGGGACTCACAAGGAGACAATGTGATAAAGACAGATTCGCATGTAAAACTAACTCTTACGATTTAGGATCCTGAAACTGACTAAATAAATCAATTTCACCTTACATTTTTGAGTGAAAAAAATTTTTAAGATCCGTTATTTGAATCATTTCACTCTACTATTTTGTTTCTCGAGTCGCTTTAGATAACCATTTTTGAAAATTCGGCCACAACACGCCAATTTTAATATTATTTTTTGACGAACGACTTTAAATGTGTCGTTTTTTTTTTTTTTTTTATGTGATAGGAGGCAAACGAGCAAACGGATCACCTGATGGTAAGTGATTACCGTCGCCCATAGACACCCGCAGACCCAGGGGCGTTACAGGTGCGTTGCCGGCCTTTAAGGTAAAGATACGCTCTCCTCTTGAAAGCTTGCAGGTCGTATCCGTCCGGAAACACCGCAGACGACAGTCCATTCCACAGTTTGGTTGTACGGGGCAGAAAGTTTCTAGAGAAACGTACTGTTGTGGACTGCCAACCATCTAAGTGATGGGGGTGGTCGTTCTCCGACATTTTCCCGTGCCGTCTGTCGCAACGGAGCCGGACAACGGCGTCGAGGGCGGCTGCTCGCTGCGATAGCGCTCACGTGCCTTTGTTCTGATCGGATATCGCTCGGATCATCTATTATTTATCCTTTTTCCGCGCAAGGAAGCGCGGTACGTGGAGGAGGCAAATATTTTGTGGGGTAGTTGAAGATTTTGGGTTTGATGAGTTTGAGATTCTCGAAGGTTCAATAATAATATTTCAATATGTCATGCCCTGCGTGCCCAAACAACTGCACGTAGATTTAATGAATGCTACTGACAACGCCACTCTTGTAGCGGAGTTTTGAGCTGACACTGTATAAGTTTGTTGTCGACACGACAAGAAGAGTGTGCGGGTCATTTGTTGTTAAATAAACGTGCCTAGATTTTGACTGGTAATTTCTTGATGGTTTCAAATTCAGCTCTAAGTTAGCCTGACTCTTAAACCAAAGGTAGCGGAGCACATCCGATCAACTATCATTTCATTGAGGTGGAAATGGACATAATATTTTATACTTATAGTCTTTGACATTCTACTAGATTTTTAATCACTTTGAAGTCGCTTATCTCTTCGCTAGTTTATCTACATTTAGCGCGATTCAAAAACGAATTTATAAACTTATGACCAGCATAAAATAATAACGATTTAAGCACATACCGAAGCTTCGTAGCTCCTCTATTCGTACCTGCGCGAAATATGTCGAGCGAGATTACGCTGAAAAGGGCCGAGATGGATCATGCGAGCGGTGACGTTATCGGACCCATACGCGGACGTCGATTCCAGGATTGGTGCCTAAAGATTTTTGTAAGAAGTTGTCTGGGGAAAAAGGTAATAATTTACGCGATATTCGATATAAATATGTTTTACAGGTGAAAAACAAAAAAAGCTTAATTGATGGATAAAGTCCGTGCATATTCCAGCCTCAGAGAAAAACAGTTCAATAAGAAGGTTAAAGTAAGTACATATTGCTGCAGTAAAGGTTTCAGAGAGATAGAGAGCATGAAGGTTTTGGAAGATATATTTGGAATGGCTGATCCGGATAACTTCGTACCGCCTATGTTCATCAGGGATAATGTAGGGTTCTAATGGAGAAATAATTTTTCAAATCGGTCAAGTCTAAATAAAATCTTTCTTCTTTTCATTATTAGTGTAGATAAGTAACGATATGATAGGAAACAATTTTAGAAAACACGATACTGGTTGCATTACAATAGTGACTGAGCTTCTTGTGCTACTTCTTCTCAGCACTGGCCCATTTGTTGTCCCGAATTCCCGAAGCAGTGGAAGGGTTAATACTGGGACGTGGAAAAGTGCTTTTTGAAAGCCTACTTACAGAAACAAATAAGTTTTATGAGTTTTTTAGTCAGCTCACTTTTCATTAATTTTCTCTAAAAGCCTTGACTTGTAACTCGCTGTGATCGAGCCCCCACTCGTCGCGTCGCCGCTTCCTGAAACCCAATTGTGTGTGCTGATAACGTTTATCAGACTGACACTTAGGTGCCTCAAAAATAACGCTTCACGATCTGCTTGTTTGTTTTTTGTGCGCGCAGTCAATAAGCCCCCTGACTTGGATATCAGGATTAAAATTATGTGTTCTTAGGCTGAGTTCACCACCTTATTTTAACCGGTGCAATAACACTAACCGGTGCTTTTTGTATGCAGTTTGACGTATGTTAAAGTCAAAGTAAGATGGTGCAACCCAGCCTTAGTTTTCATGTAGGTAAACTTTTTTGAGCAGATTGTTAAGGGGTAAACCTGAAAAAAGTGATAACAGTTTTTTTTAAATAAAACTGACATGGCTGAATCTGGCGCAGGAGACTTGCTTATGCTTTGGCACAACATTTAATTTTATTACAATTAGCATAACCTTTGTAATTCTAGCCAAACTAAGAAACCACAACCCACTATTGATTGAAAGTGATATGTGTGTCGCACCGCCAAGATTCGATTCCTACATGTGCCGAATCTAGGAATCGAATTGTGCAGCACCTTGAGTTAGTAAATTGAAACTGGATCACGAAGGGACCTCTTACTTCCAGAAGGCAATGTTAGAAACGCTGCTGTCGACGACGCAGTCTTTTTCCCGTGGAGGCAATGGCGCGGACGCCGTAACGACTGCACCTCAGCCGTGCTCGAGTGGTTTGGCGGTTGTCTTCGTTAGGCGAGCTCTAACACAGAATACGAGTAATAAGGCGTCTATAAAGTGACCTAGGAACCGAACGAACGCTACTCCTCGAGTCCGGCTAATCTCACCTGGACCACGAAAAGGCTACCTACTTCCAAAAGGCAATGTTAGAAACGCTGCTGTCGACGACGCAGTCTTTTTCCCGCGGAGGCAATGGCGCGGACGCCGTAACGACTGCACCTCAGCCGTGCTCGAGTGGTTTGGCGGTTGTCTTCGTTAGGCGAGCTCTAACACATATTAAGGGTAATAAGGCGTCAATGAAGTGACCTGGGAACCGAACCCTCCACCTCGAGTCCGAGTTTCAGAAGGCAAAGTTAGAAACGCTGCTGTCGACGACTCAAGCCTTTTTCCCGCGGAGGCAATAGCGCGGACGTCGTAACGACGCCCACCTCAGCCGTGCTCGAGTGGTTTAGCGGTTGTCTTTGTTAGGCGAGCTCTAACACACAATACGGGTAATAAGGCGTCTATAAAGTAACCTGGGAACCGAACCCTACACCTAGAGTCCGATGAATCTCACCTGGAACATAAAAGGGCTATTTACTTCCAGAAGGCAATGTTAGAAACGCTGCTGTCGACGACGCAGTCTTTTTCCCGTGGAGGCAATGGCGCGGACGCCCTAACGACTGCACCTCAGCCGTGCTCGAGTGGTTTAGCGGCTGTCTTCTTTGGGCGAGCTCTAACACATAATAATAAGGACCGACAAAAAAGTGACATAGGACATGAAAGGGCTACCTACTTCCAGAAGGAAATGTTAGAAACGCTGCTGTCGACGACTCAGTCTTTTTCCCGCAGAGGCAATGGCGCTGTCGCCGTAACGACGCCGCACCTGAGCCGTGCTCGAGTGGTTTGGCGGTTGTCTTCGTTAGGTGAGCTCTAACACAGAATACGAGTAATAAGGCGTCTATAAAGTGACCTGGGAACCGAACCCTACACCTCGAGTCCGAGTTTCAGAAGACAATGTTAGAAACGCTGTTGTCGACGACTCAGCCTTTTTCTCGCGGAGGCAATGGCGCGCACGCCGTAACGACTGCACCTCAGCCGTGCTCGAGTGGTTTAGCGGCTGTCTTCTTTGGGCGAGCTCTAACACATAATAATAAGGACCGACAAAAAAGTGACATAGGACATGAAAGGGCTACCTACTTTTAGAAGCCAATGTTAGAAACGCTGCTGTCGACGACTCAAGTCTTCTCGCGGAGGCAATGGCGCGGACGCCGTAACGCCGCCGCACCTCAGCCGTGCTCGAGTGGTTTGGAGGTTGTCTTCGTCAGGTGAGGCGAACATCGCGACAAGATGCAATAGAAACAAGAGATTTTTTTATGTAAGACAAGGCAGGTATTTGACCGCAATCGCACCTGGTGTTAAGTGAGATGCAGTCTAGGATGGTACATAATCTGCCCTGTAAGTGCCTATTCACTCTCGTCTTGAAAAGAATTTGGCTAAAAAAATACCATTGATTGACACGAATGTCTTTAGGTGAAATTTAACTTTATTGCTAAGTGAAATAGTAAATCTCGAGATCAATGTCAGCAATCACTGTCGTAACATTATGTTAGGCATTTGAAGTGCCCAAAGTGTGCATTATAAATACCTAAATAGGTAGACGCCAGACAACCAGGCAACTATTACACAATTTTAATTTAATACGTTTTAGATTTACGTTCACAAATTAAATTCCAGCTATGAAAGTTAAAATAAAACCAAATACATAAGTAATGCTCGCATGCAATTTTTGTTCGTGCGACGAGGAAGTTTAACAATATGCAAAATATTCAAATTGACTCACTATCAGATGAATTCTAACTTAATTGCAGAACTACATACTATTCCTATCGGAAATTTTAGGCCGGCACTTCCTTTTTCTCCTGAAATTTTTTTCAGGTTCGTCTTAAACCTTTAAACCTTGGGTTGAGACACGTATTTTATTGTATTCTCTCGCATATAAATCTGGCCAGTAAAAAATAGGTAAGTAATATTGCGGAAAAGTGTATGTATTACTGAATTGTCTATAAACCATGCTGTAAATATCATCTTGCATTGCAACGATTACTGTGTATCACTGAATCATGATCATGATGACTGATGAAAAGTTTTCTATTATATCTGTTACAGGAAATGTATGAAATCCGTCATTGTATACAATTCCTAGGAATTGTGTATAATTCCTAAAATCACCCGGAAATGTGTGATGTAAATTATATTAGATACATTTCCTAGGAAATTTACACATTTCCTAAACAGCAATCGGAAATGTAATATTTAAGATTTCAATGAATACACGTGGACATGCGGTGCGAGGGGAGGGTACTGTATCATTTGATTACAACGATAATTTTTTGTACGCCTGATTGTCTATAGTCTATGGCACACAAATTTTATGCCTAAAATTTTTTTATACAAAATGATTTTTATTACGCCTCTTTTTTTTTCCGAAACTTAAATAGCGCTCGGCGGCCGCTACCGCGGCAGCTGTGTATGTGTAAGGTTGCAAGTCTAACCTAACCTAACGGAGATTTTGTTATCCAGCTACAGGAATACTAAAACCTTCATGCCAATAATAGTTTGATAAAAGAGATGTTAAAATTAGGGATTTCCAATACTTCAGCGTAATATGCGTGATGCCAAAAGAAAGGTATGCCAATAAATTTTAGGCAAATATTTTTTAATTTAAAGTAAGTTTAATAGTGCGAAAACAACTGTCAGGCTAAACAATAATAATTGGGAGTTAAAATCAGCCAATGTAGTTTGGCTAATTGAAATTTTAGGCGTACCGAGGGGCACCCGATCACGCGACCGCGCTAGTGCCGCTTAGTTTTATACATTTCCTAATACAATATTGGAATTCTATAAAATTCCTAGGAAAAGTACACATTTCCTAGGATATGTGCGTATTAAAAAAATTCTGAAGCAATATTTTATACATTTCCTAAATAGCTTCGGAATTGTATACATTTCCTAGGAATAGTATAAAATTCCTAGAATTCATACATTTCCTGTAACATATCTAAGTTTAAAAATTGATAATGTCTATTCTATTAGCCGAATATAAAGACCTACGTTGGACGTTGACTTGATGACCAAATGAAAGTTATTTTAAGTCAATACGACTGCAGAATTTCCCGTAAACTCAGAATTTTTCTTCACACAATACATTTTAAGGCACACAAGACGTCTACACTCGCCTCTTTGTTAACCGATACCGACATCGCACATATAAACAGATCCTTACCACAAATTACCCTTATCGCTCTCTCTTACCATTATGCACTTTAACTCAAAATAGCAAAGTCCGTTTCAGCTTGGCGAAGGTTAGTTTTCAGCCGTAACTTTGTACAAGTGAATTTATACTTAAGTGTCTGGGGTCTAGGTCGAGTTTGGAATGCAGGGTAGATACAGCCTGTTGCTACCGGATATTGCCGCGTTCCATCAACTCGGTTGCCGGGAATCACCTTGTAATTCGCCAAATTACCCCCAAATCTTTGTGTAATTAAATACTTTTCAGCGAAGCCGTTTTTTGAGGTTTTGGCGGGAGAGACGAGAATTGACCGAATGCGGTGTTGATTTCGATCACTTGACCACCTTTTGATGATGTATTCCTTTTAATTATTATGTTTTCAAAGCCACAAGTTAACTGATTTGGGAGATTCGAGGGCTAGTTTGATTCCTGTCAACAACTGGACAAGACAAACACACTCTTGCCACAGGGATTGGGTAAATGGAAATGGAATTGGTTCTCAAATTTAGCACCTCTTTTTATAAAGTTTATATCATTAAAATACATGTTAACTGGGAATCTTCATGGCAAGCGAATTCTTGTACAAAAACATACACAATCACATTAATCCCATAATTTTGTTTATGTTTTGCAGTTACTCGTACACTTTTAAAATTAATTTGTTATTTCAAAGCTTGCTCTATTGTAATAACGGAAGAAAATATATTATTTTTCCAGTAGAATTTATTTTGTAAAATATGTATTTTATTTTGCATGTCAATTTAGTTATTTTCCTCATTAGATCCAGTGTTTTAGAGCAAACAGAGCCCGACCACAATAGAATTACATGCAATAGTCCCATCTCTATAAGAAAAGATTAATATTTAAACAATTGATATTAAGTTTTCACTGAAGAATTTACCGTAGTTCATCTGCTTGTTGAAAGCTCTTCAAAAACCTCCTGAAAATAATATTTATAGTCTATTTAAAGTAAAAAATTATGTTAAAGGTATCCCATTTATATACGTATGATAAATGTGCTGAAATAATTATTTGGATTCGATTTTTTTTAAGTTAAAGTTATATTTCTGTTTGAATTGACCTAAATTATAGCTGTTTTAGGTTCGTAAGAAATAGGAATGGTTCTTTTCACGACTCAAGTTTTTTTATGCAGAACAAAGCAAATATTATTATGTCATTGCAAGTCTAGGAAGGTCCATACCTGCCCTGTAATGTAAGGGCCTATTCACTCTCGTCTTGAAGATGCCCGGATTATAAATGTTAGGCAAAAGGGCAGGCAGTGAATTACAATCCCTAGCTGTTCGATCTATAAAAGAGTTAGCTAAATAAATGATTTTATTATTATTATTATAAATGTGAGGATCGAGGATGGTCCCTAAAGGCATGCCTTCTCTCCTCGCCCCAGCTGTAGCGCTATCAGGTCCGCGCAGGCGCCTTAGATCATATCTGCTTAATTAATTTGCGCGCAAACAAACGGGTAAAAATGTGTGTTTTTCATAAACCCCCGTCAAGATGACAGCCAGTTCCATCTGTGGCTAATGTTATTCATGCACGGCAGCCTTATAAAGATTCTAATAGATTCGTGTGACTGCGACACCCGAGTTGCTAAATGATTGACAGCCGTAAGCCATGCACTGCACCTGACGACTGATATTTCTCTGATTCAGTACGTACTATTGGCAACAGTGTTAACTACCCATTGCCCGTCATGTCATCTCGTTCTATCGCAAAGAATCACCATTTGATGAGAGCGAGAGCAAAAACGGAAATGGATAGTTAACAGTGTGGCCGTGTGTACCTAATCACCTATATCATTATAAGTCACGTCACACGTGAAATTGTGTGACCGCATCTAAGATGACAACGTATTAAATCATAATCATTTCAGTAGTTCACTGCTGTATCTACTAAGACTCCCCAAGGTAGGGGCACAGAGCATTTTATCTCCCTCTTTTTTCATCCAGATTCTGCTGATTAACTGTTACGAGTAGGTCAAGCTCTATTTGCCATCATACTAAGATTTTGAATTTGAAAAATTTATTTTCTTTGTATTATTTACTATGCCGTCCTAATTACAATAATGCCTTCACATTAAAAAACACATGCAAGTTCCATGGCGTTTCATGTTTAAAATTATCGCGGCTAAATTATAGCAAACGAGTTTCTTTCGTGAGCTTATCGCTGCTATCTGGTGATCTGTGAAACTTTCTGAATCTAAGCATGGAACGTGCTTCGGTCTTGACCTAATGCTACTTTGGATATTATGTACAGTCGGCGTCAATTATGTAGTTCGTGACAAAGTGACCAAAAAGTTCATAACACGTCTTTGGCTATGTTACCATTGCACCTTATTGTTGTAACCTTGTTACCATTGGATTTAACCGCCTCTGTGGTCTAGTGGTAGTCTAGTGTATACCACCTGCTTCAGACGCAGAGGTCCTGGGTTCGATTCCCAGTGGGGGCAGATTTTTCTGTTCGGTTTGGGTGGTGGTAGGGCTGGTTCTAAGTCCGCCTGGCTAGCTACCACCATCTTACCTAAGTCTGTCGCCATAACAACAATGTTAACAGCATTATTGTGTTCCGGCAGTTAGAGGTAAGATAGCCAGTTCCTCCGTGGTTGAGGATTCCGGGTGAAGCTCGCTTCCACCTTCCGCCTGATCGTCACTTACATCAGGTGAGATACAGGCCAAGAGCTTCCTCGTTGTGGATAATAAAAAAGAATAAGGTTTTCAACATTTTGGCCACTTTGGGTGTCGCGAACTATTTGACGCTGACTATACAGCACTGCAGCGCATCAAGTTAAACCAGTTATAAAGTAATAGTGAAGTAAAGCTTATGTAGTTGTGATAGTGGCTACTTTCCAATAAAAATGTGCAGCTTGATGTGCTGTCGACTGTACTTTCTTCTTGCGATAATCTGGAGGTTTTATCATGGCAGTTGTTGGCAGTTTTTGTTGAAGTCAAGTACGGATGAATTATGGCAAATGTCGGACTGTACAGCGTAATAATAATGCAAACTTTTCGTTGCCCAATGGGCCTGACTTTGACAAGACTTAATGACAGTTTTGTAATATTTTCCTGAAATATCCTGGGTTCGATTTCCACATGACATAGATTAATTGCTTTATGTAACTATCGTGCTATGGAGAGGGCTATGCTTGGTGTTTCCTTGCGAGATCGAATCAGAAATTAGGAGATCCGTAAACGAACCAAAGTCGCTGACATAGCCCGACGGATTAGCAAGCTGAAGTGGCAATGGGCAGGGCACATAGTACGCAGAACTGACGGCCAATGGGGCAGAAAGGTTCTGGAATGGAGGCCGCGTACCGGAAAACGCAGCGTGGGACGTCCACCTACAAGGTGGACCGACGACATCGTAAAGGTAGCAGGGAAGCGCTGGACGCAGGCCGCTACCAAACGATCAACATGGAAAGCATTGGGGGAGGCCTATGTTCAGCAGTGGACGTCCTATGGCTGAAATGATGATGATGATGATGAACTATCGAACTGTATAATAAGCCTCTATAAGCTCTGTGCATGACTCCTTTTATTTTTATTTTAAGGTCCAATAATCGAGTCCCAATTTTGGGACACCCTATATGTGAATCTCTAAATTGCTATCTTTTTTGTTTGGAGTGCCATAGTGAAAATTGAATAAAAATAATTTTATTTCTACTGTTACTCACTCTTTACTATCTTTACTCAAGGTATTATAGTAGGTAGACTAGTTTTAAATGTCTATCACGAAACAAAACTGGTGCCAATCGTTATCAGTCGGCTGTTGAAGCCTACGTCGCGATTCTACCTATGTTTTACTTACTTTTAACTATTCTCACTCATGCCATATCATGCCGCGATGCTTAGGCCGGGTTTCACCATCTTTCTTTAACTTTAACAAACGTCAAAAGCCTGTCAAACTCCATGCAAAAACCACCAATTACTTTTAAAGGAAGGTAGTGAAATTCAGCCTAAACTCGTTTTAAATACGATTATCTATCTTCGCGAAACAAAACTGGTGCCAATCGTTATCAGCATTCAGCCGTCGAAGCCTACGCTAGAAGGTCGGGTTATCAGGAAAAGACCTTTACGAGGCATCGTGGATGCTAAGGATAAGATTAAAATGCTAAGTTATGTGTTTCATTAACAAGCGGGCTTAAATTAAACCGTCTATTGCTATATTTGTGAAACTTGTCAAACTCTAGGTTGATTTTTTTTCTGTGGGTATGCGTAACTATTAGACGTAGACTAGACTTTTTAGAAAGGTAATCTCCAACATAGATGGACTAAGTAATTACATTTGGGTAAACTATATTTTTGAAAAAAAATAAGGACTCAATTAAAAAAATGTCATTGCAAACAAAATCAATTAAAAATATTAAAAGAGGTGCTACATTTTCAGGAGAGGTTTTACTGAAAAAGGTTTCAGGTGTGAAAAGTTTTGATATGTTATCAATGATGACAGCGAGAAATTTTATATGGAGAGCTTTTGCTGAAAAATCGTCAACTATTTTCAATAAAACTCTGTATACACTTTGATCTAGGCTCTAATAAGCACACCACACCAGTTATTTTTAAAAGTAACTTTCATAAAGCAGTTTATTTTTATATGATCAAACGAACTTACCAAGTGAAGTTCGATCTGAATTATCCTGTTTTCGCCGAAGAGATTTATTTTACCGTGTAGTACCCCTGTACGACAAGCCAATCCGCACACAATATTCAGCGTAGTAGTAGTAAAAAACAAAAGAGCGGGCAACCCCACCCCTACCACGCTGTGGGCTCGGTGTCCGAGCGGTCTCATTATATTTAGAGAAGAGATGACATTGACGTTTACCTCTAGGGAAGAAGATATAGAAATCTTCGGGTTGGGAGGGACCTTAAATCTCTTCGGCGAAAACAGGATAATTCAGATCGAACTTCACTTGGTAAGTTCGTTTGATCATATAATTATCCTGTTTTCGCCTCCGAGATTTATTTTACCGTGTAGATGTTTAGAGCATGGATCAATGTCCATGTTAAATGGTTAAGAGAGTAAATGTCAATGTACTAAATACATAATAAAGCAATATTTTTGTATTAATAATCGTATTGCATCACTTATTCATAACAATAACAAGTATCACGGTCTCAACAAGATTTTGTTCATTATAGAGTATTATTAGATACATTTATTTGTACTTCTATTAACTGTTATGTACGACTACTGATTGTAAAAAGTTGCCAAGACAGTTGACAGAGCATCCTGTCTATCCAGCACACTGGCTAATTGTGTCAACGTTGACAGCGGCGCAAATCGCAGGCAATAATGCCGCGTGTCGCGTGCTGTGTGGGCCGAACACCCTCGTGTCGACACTCCTTTCCTATATTTATCCAGTTTCATCTCAGAACTGAGCTTGACGACGGTAGTGGTTAACACCGAATCGATCACAGTGACTGCAAGGCTAACACTCTGATTGTTGTAAAACATAATGTGGTTAATTAAAACTTATTACTTTATTTGGATACAGTTTGACCAGTATTCCAAAACAGTATTAATTTGGATTCCAAGTAACACTGTTGCGAGGAAAAAGTTTGGTTTCTATTTAATAGCACCTTTTAATAGCAATCTTTTGATTCTTGAAACCTGACCCATAAATTATAATATTTATTTAAATAATTATATATTTCAATAAATTATAATTTCACTAACGATATTGATAAGCGGTGGTTATTTAATGTTATTATAGGATGCACCCGACTTTAGATAATGCTAAGAAAATCGAGTAAACTAGGTACAATGATGTAATTGAGCATTGTAAAAATATTTATTTGTCAGTCATTTGGTGTAGTGGTTTCGAAACGGACTACTATGCCGAGAGGTCCCGGGTTCGATCCCCGGCCGGGCAGAAATTGAATTGATACAATTTAATTTCTGTGATGGGTCTAGGTGTTACTATGTATAATATGTACTTATGTATATAAAAACGGTATTTAAGTACGTTTATATCCGTTGTCTAGGACCCATAGCTTTGCTTAGTTTGGGACTAGAAGCGTAGTGTAATGTCCAAGGAAGGATATTTATTTATTATTTGCGGAGTGTATACCGGAGTCTGGTACGTTTTGTTTGATCCACGACTGCCAAATACAAAACTCACTGCCAAGGAAAGGTAAGCTTAAATGGGCAATATGGTACTACTGATGTACCTGTTGCCCCAGCATTCAATTTTTTTTTTTTTTTTTTAGTGAAAATCGTATTGACGTCTAAAAAAAAAGGTCGCCATTCTAAGGCGAATTAATTGGAATTAATTCATGTTAATCGTGTAGAAATCTCTACGCCAGACGATAAAATATGAATTATGACTAAATATCAAACAAAGTTCAAGAAACAAAAAATAGGTTTATGTCATGTACTGAAACCAAAGCGTCTAACATTTTCTGAGACAATATTAAACCAAGCTCCTACTCCGTGTCTTTATTCAGACACCTTGATTCAGTCAGCTTCAGTATTGTGATGATTGAATTTTTATAATCATGCAAAGAAGAAATAAAAAAATACTAATAAATTCTCAATTTATACTTCATAGAAAGGGAAGAAAGACTCGTTCATTATTATGAGTTTGTGGCAGCGTCATCGATTCGTAAAATAAAATCGCATTATTTTTTGGTATTATTAAAAAATGTCCTTAACTAAAGGTTACAAGTAGTGGTAGTACTGGTAGGTACCTACATAATACATAGTTTATTTTTTGTGGTCGGTTCGTTCTTCGACTGACCAAAGTCCACTAGTCCGGTTTTTATTACAAGCGGCCCGAATTCTTTTTTAATGCATCAATAATTTTCTATTACATTGATTACAGTGTAATTATTATTGTGTTATATTTATAAAGGCATAGTTATTATCGCTTTAACGCATAATAAGATACTTTGCTTGTCTAAAAGATTTAGCAAGATAAGAAATGATTCAATGTATTTCATGATGTCGCATCTCTTCTTATGAGAATTCTAACGTTATACATAAATAATTTATACGAACCAATTCTAAAACAGAACATGGAGTTAAAATTGACCTTTTTTTTTTTTTTTTTTAGTAATTAGATAATAATGGTGACGATGAAGCCTTACTTTGTAAGACTATCAATAGTATTATTAGCATTAATCAAACATTGATTAGTAGGTACAAACCTACATAATAATGTTTTTCCAATACAAGAAAAAATGACGTCATCTTATGTACCGATACCGATACAGTTTAAGGAAGCTCTTAGATTTTATCAATTATTTATAGATACAAGCTGGTGAGACGTCATGAATTAAAAAATAAAATAAAAAACTTTGTAAAAATATTAAGGGCTAAAGAAAGGCCGCAAAGAGACAAACAAAAATGTTGCCCGTTTGTTCATATACAAAACAAACATGCGTTAAAATAAGACCATAATTCTATTTGCTTTTCAGTGGCTATCGTGTTTATGTAATAAAAATATATTAATAAGTTTCTTTAAACCATAAATAAATCTTTTGTTAAAAGTTTAATTGTGGTTAAAATATCATCCCTTTTGAAGTGATTAAACCACATAAACTTTGTTTAGCATCTTATATAAACGCTATCTAAGTCAACCATCCAGGAACATTTTTTTTTTTTTTTTAACAGGTGGGTAATCTCAGAATGTACTCGTGTCGACGGATGCGATTAAGAATATTCTTAATATCAACGTCTCTGCGCCGACGTGTATAATTATTTGTTATGTATAATTAAATATGTTTACTCGCATGGTTATGATGATTATGAAAAAAAACATCTGGGTTCGAATCGGGAATCGAATAGGTATCTCGGTACAATAAATTCTGTAACCGGATATTAGGTACATTGCATTTAACATAAAAATATTTTAAGCGGCCAGCACATACCTGTACATAGATCTCGCGTGTTCTAGGGACGCGGGTTACCTTGGTGTTCTGGTCGGTCTTTAATGGCGCTTCCCGCGTTGCGCTGGCAGCGCTGGGCATGCGGCGGCGGCGGCGCGGCGCTGCGGCGTAAATAAAGGCGCCTGCGCTTGTGGAAGGCGGCGTGGTTGCGCCGCGGGCGGGTGATAGGTCTTACTTAGCCCATAATACCATACAGCAGGGCGTAGCTTGTCGGTACGGCCTCTGTATAAAGCCTCGATTCACACAGTTATGCGAACGGCTAAAGCTTAAATTATATATTCAGTGCAGCAGCCTGGATTAGTTGTCATATCAAATAAATACCTCTTTTCCCGTTTTAGAGGATTATAATGAGTTATAGTTGTCGATCGTCAATGTAATTGGTCGACCGACCGGAAATGTAGAAAGATCTTTGTGGGTTTCCAACAAGAAAATGTGAGACTGATAAGTACTCACAATCACGATGTCAGTTAATACGAGTCGTTGCATAGAAAAAACGACATTGTCATACTTCATAAAGTAGACATTTATTTCCACTTCGACTCGGTTCGGTCAACAAACCGGCCGAAGGTTAATTTAGGAACTTTAATTCTGACCTTATAATAGCAAGTAATGAATCTACATAAATGCACTTTGAATTTTGATCTGATACTTATTTCTTTCTTACTAGCTTTTGCGCAATCACAAGACTTATTCAGAACCTTGTTTAATATTGAAAAAGAATCCTTTTCTATTTAGACCAATATCGATTGGTGTAATGTATAGGTAAAAATACCAAACAACAAAAATTATTCAGTTACCCTTTGTAGCATTGAACAATGTGTACGGCCACAGGGTCATCGGTCGTTATAAGGGCAGGCGGAGGCTCGACTGGGGCGAGTGCGTCCGCGGCGCCATCAGGCTCCAAGACGGTTGATGCTTCATAAGGTGTAAGGCCAAGAAGGCAAGCTCTTGATGTGGGTAGTTTCGTACAAACGCAACATTTTTCTGTATGAGCTCATTATGTTATGTTTTTGCGGCTTTTTTAAAAATGGCCGAAAAAAAAAGTTACTTAACTCGTAAAAGTGAATAATATTACAATACCTGGCTATCTCGGTGATTAATATCTCGTTTTAACTCGCAAGAGCAAAAACGGCTACTGGTTAAAAAATAACCGAACATAAAGTGGCTGCTGGTTAATATCTCGTATTAACGCTACTGGTTAAAAAATGACCCGCAAAAAATGACCGATTAAAAAGTGGTTGCTGGTTAATATCTCGTATTAACTCGCTAGAGCAAAAAATGGCTACTGGGTAACATCTCGCATTACCTCGGAGCAAAAGAATGGCTACTGGGTAACATCTCGCATTACCTCGGAGCAAAAAAATGGCTACTGGTTAACATCGCGTGTTAACTTGGAGCTAAAAATGGGTCAAAGTCACGCGTCGTGTCACAACGCTTATAATAAAAATGTACGAGCACTTGCACAAAATCGTTGTTACAACCAACCTTGTGTTGGGTCTAATTCTTGTCACTTCACTGTACAACTTAAAATAATTACGTTTTTTGTCGGTAAAAACGTCCTGGTGACGTCACTTAAGTATTTTTCTTATACTGCGTGCGGTCGCTGCGCGTGCGCACAAAGGAATGAGACCGCTCGGACACCGAGCCCACAGCGTGGTAGGGGTGGGGTTGCCCGCTCTTTTGTTTTTTACTACTACTACGCTGAATATTGTGTGCGGATTGGCTTGTCGTACAGGGGTACTACACGGTAAAATAAATCTCGGAGGCGAAAACAGGATAATTAAAAGTGTGTAACTTTCATACAACATTATCTTTTTATTGCCCTTTGATTCCCTTCATGTCCGTGTGTGTGTGACTGTGTGCGTGCGCCGCGTCGCGATGATAAGGAAGTATTAGCACATTCTGCCGGCGAGCGCCACTGTATTTATTCTTATCCGGAATAAGTCAGGTTACACCCCTAGTGATGCGGGGAAGATATCGATAAACTGGATCATTTTATGAACTTCGAAGATAGAACAAAATATTAAGTAAGTACAGAAAGTAAACAGTTGACTAAAAAGTTAGTATGAGAAGCAATTTTCTGGTGTGAAGTTTGATTAAAGTGTAATTAGGTGATTGTCTAAAAATATTATTTCAACCCTATTTATTTATGTCTTTCAATTTGTTCTTATGTTTTATTGGTAAGTTTAATATGTTTAATTTAATGGTATAACGGACGCCATAACTTTTTGAACTACAACAGGTAAGCTCTTGGCCCGATCTCACCTAATGAAAAGTGAAACATCAGGTGCGATTGTGGTCAAATACCTACCTTGTTATGCATAAATAAAAACTAGTTGAATGAGGCTGAAAATAAAATTTCAACCCGCATTTTTCCACCATAGAGGATCTCGCCTCCAACATTTATGCACTTGGAATCTATCGGATAATGTACTTACCTAAGTCAGCAATAAGGGTTTAATAATATTTTAAACTCCCAATCTGAACAGATAAAGATAACCATCTATCGATAGCTCTATCGACACACGCCACCCCTACGAAGGGGGTGAAGCGACGCTGGCGCGGCGAGATAGCGGCGATGCCATCGCGGGTGGCGGCCCTGATAGTACGAATAATAATAATTTTATTATCGCCATCTAGGGCTGCCACCCTCCAGATATTGTTTCGCTATTAATGATTGGATGAGATGTTTTTGTATGAGATATCTACTGAGTTAAAAATGGCATGTTAAGATTTTTAGGAGTTTCGATGAAAAATATAAATACATGCACCATCTTACTTTAACTTTAACAAACGTCAAAAATCTGTCAAACTCCATACTAAAAACACCGGTTATTGTCATAGTTACGGTTGAAGTAAGTTGGTGGAACTCAGCCTTAATGTCATAAAAAAAAAAGTCTTGCTAATCTAGGCAATGCAATGTACCTATTGACATTATCAATTTATCTATGCACCTAATAAGACGGTTTTTGACATTGATAGGTCACCTTTTAAAAGGTAACCTTCAATAATAGTGTGTAGGTTATATTGCAAAACTAGAAGTCTTTATCATTTTGGGTAAGAGTTTTCAGACGTAGATAATTTTCCTTTCAATCAAAGTTGTAATCGAGATACGCAAGTAAGAAGCTAGCAAGTAACACACAGAAAAACCTTGGAAGAAAGAGAAAAAACAAATTAAACATTTGAATTTGGAATGTGGAAGAAACAAAAGTGTTTGAAAACAAAAAAAAATATCGAAAGTGAAAAAAACAAAACTATTCGAATTCAGAATCCACCTTTCCATAAAGCAAAGATTTTAAAGCGTAGTGGCCGTCAAAAATGGGCCGGGCTTAGGGGGCTCCCCCGAGGCCTTATCTGCCCGGTGCAGATTGAATATATTTCATGTGTGCCGAGATCCGCGCGAGAGAAACAGTTTTACAGTTAGCGTACTTTGAGAGAATGGGGCCCGTACTTTGTTAAGGGAAGATTTGCGTACAATGTTAGAATGAGAACGTTTAAGAGACAATGTTGTGGTTATGAGAAAAATGTATTCATGAATATTATCTTGGTAAAAAGAATATTAGCAATTTTGTAAATACAATCCTACTAACATTATAAATGCGAAAGTTTGGATGTCTGGATGTTTGTTACTCTTTTACGCAAAAACTACTGGATGGATTTTGATGAACCTTTACAGTATTATTGTTTATAACCCATATTAACATATAGGCTATAATTTATAACGATATGTGACAAACTAAATTTCACGCGGGTGAAGCCGCGGGCAAAAGCTAGTTACTAATAATCCCTTTAACCCATCGTGGTAAGCTAAATATCCATGTGTTACGAGTGGTTTCACCACAATAGTTGAGCAATAATATGAAGTATGTTTATTTTAAATTAAGACAATATTTAACTTTATCCCAACGGGATTTGAACCCGCAATCAAGTTTCAGGTGGTCCTGGAGCATCTGTTAGTTAGACCAAGCAGTGTTGTAAGCAATAGAGAAACCACATTTTTTATCCCTACCTTACAATTATACCTACACCGGATAAATATTCTTAAAGTGGTAACTTAGATATTTACATCATGCGAGTGGAAAAATTACACGTTCGTGGTTAAATTAGCGATTAAAGTGAACTTGTTTGGAGATATCGGACTTTATCGGGCGTAGACGGCATTGTTAAAAGGCTGAATAGCTATCTGCTAATGAGCAGATACCCGGGACTCGAACCCGCACCGCCGTAGGGCTGCCAGGGACCAGAAATCCTCCAAGCCTAATAAAATTGTAAATGTGAAAGTTTCTGAGGATGCTATTAAGTTTGTGAGGATATTTTTCACGCAAAAACAACTGAACGGATCGATTTAACGATCTGCGACAATCTGAATTTAACACGGGCGAAGCTGCGGTAAAAGCTAGAATGTTATAAAAGTGAAAGTTTGTAAAGATTGATGAATATTTGTTACTTTTTCACGCAAACTACTGAACGTATTGATTTAACGATCTTTGACAAGTTTGATCTTTGAAAAAGCAAGAATGTTAGAAGCGTGAAAGTTTGATGGGATGAATGGATGTTTATTACTTTTTTACGCAAACACTACTGAACGGATTTTGATAAAACTGTACGGTATTATTTGTTCATTCATATATCAGAAAACTATAGAATTTATAACTGTGACAAAATTAATTTCACGCGAACGAACCCGCTGGAAAAAGCTTGTTACAGTTTTTAAGGATATTATGTTACATTTTTTTAATTTTACAAGACAGCAAATCCAACAGTATGTCCAAAGATATTTATAATTAATTTTAGTTATCTTATTTAATAAGTATGTAATTTATCCGGTATCCTGGTGGTAAGAGTTATCCGTTTGAAACCGGACAGGTGACAACCCTAAGCACCTGTAGTAATTAAAGTTGTTGTTATCTTCTAAATATATTGTGTGTGTGTTACTAGCATGGACAACAGTAATGTTATCGTGGAAACTTCTTTCCAATAAGAATATTCACTTACTTGGTGCCAGACATAGAGTTGATAAGCAAAAGTTGAGCTAAACTACTTGGGATTCCCACAAAAATTTAATGGAATTCAAATTAATCATGGGACATGATTAGGATAGCAACTTTATACGATGTATCTCAAATTCTCAACAATGCCGGTTAATAAGGCCCAGTTTTTTGATCCGTAGTTAAAATAACAAATTGTATTATCAACAATGTAATTGGTTAAAAACGTTCCTAGTGAACAACTTCTGACACAAGCATTTTATTAACTGGAGTGGTTAACGTGAATATTAGTATTATGTGGAATGGGCCATCAGCTCCTTTAAACCATATAAAGCGTGTGGCGAGGACAACATATTCCCTGCTCAACTGAAGGAGGGGATGGAAATCCTCACTCCACATCTGGTCAAAATCTTCAGAGCCAGCTTGGCCTGGGGACATATACCGGAACGATGGACCACAGTAAAAGTCATATTCATTCCAAAGGCTGGCAGAAAGGACTACGCCTTGCCAAAGTCCTTTAGGCCAATAAGCCTCTCATCCTTCCTTATGAAGGTTATGGAAAAGGTAATTGACATCTATATTAGGGACGTAGCACTAAAAACGAAACCTATTCACCACACACAGCATGCCTACCGCAGAGGTAAATCTACGGAAACAGCCCTGATCAGCCTGATTGACAGGGTCGAAAAGGCACTGGAAGACAAGGAAATCGCGCTTTGCGCATTTCTAGACATAGAGGGAGCTTTTGACAACACTCCTACTACACTGCTGGTCGAAGGTCTGGTTGCAAAAAGCCTTGACCTGACGACCACGAGATGGGTGGAGTCGATGCTCTCCAACAGGAGAGCTAAGGTATCTCTGCTTCAAACCACTATGGAAGTTACAACCACCAGAGGATGCCCGCAAGGGGGCGTGCTTTCGCCCCTTCTCTGGACTCTGGCGGTTGATACACTACTGTATAAAATGGCCGACCTCAACATTGACACTCAAGGGTACGCTGACGACCTTGTTGTCATAGTAAGGGGCTTCTGCCAAAGTACAATATCTTCCATAATGCAAAGAGCGCTAAACACCATAGGTGGGTGGTGCAAAAGAAACAGTTTATCAGTTAACGCTGATAAAACTGTCATTATTCCATTTACCAGGCGTAGACAGTTGAACAAACTAGTCAAACCCTCTCTAAATGGAAAAGAGATCGAAATTTCCACGGAAGTCAAATATCTGGGCGTCACTATCGACCAGAAACTAACATGGAATACTCACCTTAATAACATCATACAAAAGGCAAAAATTGCCTTAGGCTCCTGTAGCCGCATGATGGGCAACAATTGGGGCTTGAATCCCCGATCTGTCTTATGGCTGTATACCACTATCGTGAGGCCGACTATATCGTACGCCTCTGTAGTGTGGTATCACAAAACCAGCCAAAAGACAGTAACAGTTAAACTAGGTAGTCTGCAAAGGCTTGCCTGTCTCATGGCAACTGGGGCAATGTCAACCGCACCTGGGGCGGCCCTGAACGCACTACTGTGCCTAACGCCCCTAAGTATGCACATTGCTAAGGAGGCGGAGGCAAGTGCCTACAGGATAGACGCTCAGGGGGGCTTCCATTGCATATCCCAGAGAATGAGAACATTACTGGAGGCTATAAAGAGCACACCTACTCTTTGCATGACTTCTGACATCATGGTTCCAAGTTGTAGCTTCCAAAAGAACTACAAAGTGGAAATACCACACAGGGAGGACTGGCTGAACAAGCAAGTCACCTGTGAGAAGGGCAGCCTTATATGGTTTACTGATGGGTCAAAAATGGGCCCTAACGTAGGCTTTGGCGTGTATGGAGAGCAGCCGAAGCTTAGGCTATCTCAAAGCCTGGGCAAATTTGCCTCTATCTTTCAGGCAGAAGTCTACGCCATTATTGAATGTGCGGAAGCTAACCTGCGAAAAAATTATGCCAACCACATAATTTACATTAACTCAGACAGTCAGGCCGCGCTGCTGGCCTTAAACTCCAACTTAATCACCTCAAAGTTGGTAGAAAACTGCATGAGTCGACTAAATACTCTAGGAGAACGGAACAGAGTAACGCTGAGATGGGTTACAGGTCATGCGGGAATCGAGGGCAATGAAAATGCCGACGAACTAGCCAGAGCGGGAGCGGAGGGAACACAATATGGTCCAGAACCCTTTTGTGGTGTTCCCAAAAGTCTCGCTCGAATGACCCTGGAGAACATCTATTTAAACAAATCCTTTATGGCATGGTCAGACACGCCAGGATTAACTCATTCCAAAGCTCTCATAAAAGCCTATGATCGAAAAAGCTCTAAGCAGATCATAGGACTGAGTAGGACCAAAATGCGCATCTTAGTTCGAGCCCTCACTGGACACTGCAGCTTAAACAAGCACTTGTCCACTATGGGACTGTCCGAAACAAGAACGTGCAGGATGTGCCAAGAGGCAGATGAAACGCCACTACACATGCTCACGGACTGCGGACCTCTGATGCGCAAGCGGAGCTTACACCTGGGCAAACACATCCTAAGCCCACAAGATGTAAAACATATCGCCCCCCAAAAGATACTGCACTTCCTAATGGATGCAGGACTCGGAGGCGAACTGTAAGGAAAACAGCGGCGATCACAATAGATCGATAACGGTCGCAGTGATACTAGGACTTTATTGAACTAGAATAGCCGCTCAACACAAATAAAAAAAAAAATAGTATTATGTGCAATAAAAAAATGCTAAGACTGTAATTAAAATAAAACGCTTCGATTTATTTAATGCATTTAGATGCAGTTGTCCTTCAGAATCGATTACAATGTTTTATATCGATACAGTGACACGTGTGCAATATTGCTAAATACGCACGTCTGTAAAAGATGCCTAAATATAAATAATTAAACCACAAAATCATCTCCAGTAAAACCTAAATGTATCAAAATGGCTAATTCTGGTGGTGCCCAAATACAAAAACGTAATCCTTATGTCCTACGTTAGGCCTTCACAGTATGTCATATCAAACAAGTATTTTATAATTTTACGTTCATTAAAATTAATAAATTAACTTACCTAATTATTCAACATTAATCTCTATAAAATCACCAATAAACCCAAAACATCTCAAAATAGTTGACACACACATTGCCCTTAACGGGTGAATGGCCCCTCGCTGGACCTATTCAGGGGTGGGGAGGGCAGGAAAGGGGGGGGGGGGGTCTGAAAAACGTGAAAAGTGACCGCGATAAGGTATGTTTAGCCTGGCCGATACGATACCGGTGCAGTTATTTCAAATTTCGCAGGAGATAAGCTGAAAGTTTCACAGCGGTGCACACGTGGTTCGTAGAAAGCCATTCGTTCGTTAGCATGGTCACAGCTTGAGTGTGTTTCGTAATACTCATTTGGTGGTTTCAATTCAGAATACTTATTAAGAAGAATTAAAGATGTTTGGCAGTGGACGGGGCACATAGCTCATAGAGACGATGGCCGTTGGGGCAGAATAGTTCTCGAGTGGCGACCACGGGCTGGAAGACGTAGCGTGGGCAGGCCTCCTACTAGGTGGACCGACGATCTGGAAAAGGTCGCGTGAAGAACCTGGATGCGGGCAGCGTAGGACCGTTCATTATGGAAAGTCTTGAGAGAGGCCTTTGTCCAGCAGTGGACGTCATTTGGCTGAAACGAGACAAGAAAGATTTTTGTGAGTTTGTGAAGGAATATCTATGGAAGTACTGAAAAGATTTTCAGCAGTAGAAAGCTACATTATTTCTGAATGACAGATTCTAATTTATAATGAGTTAATTGACTAAATTATAGCGATGAGTGTAGAGTAAGTCGGTTTTTCTGTGATAAACTGAATTTTACTCGGGCGAGACTCCGGGCAAAAGCTAGCATTATACACATTATGAATATACTCGAATGTGTTCTTAAATAAAATACAATATTGTAATCAATATTTAAAAGTTTATACTCGTAGTTTATCGCTCGGAACACGCGAAACATACAAACTGCAGTACGCGAAAACGTTTATGTCAAAAAATACCTCACTTTAGATTCAAATGAGCCGAGCCACCTATTTCCGTGAGGGCTGACCGTGTGATATACAGGGTGAGGTACTATGAATCAACATTATTTATTTAAACTTATTTATGAGTTCTTTCAACAATTTTTCAGTTACAAAAATGTTTTAATTACCATTAGTTAATCGAATCGGGTGTCTAATGCCCGTTTTCACCATCAATCCCTAATTTTTAAGTGACCCCTATGTCAACAAAATTCCTTCTATTTGTCAACATAGGGGTCACTTAAAAATTAGGGATTGATGGTGAAAACGGGCATAAGATTTACAAACATAGAGTTATTTCATTTTTTTAATACTACTACTACTACACTACAGTACTACACAACACACCAAATTACACTGCGTTACAAATAAATAAAAAAATTAAGTACCTGCTTTGAAATGTCGCGTTTTCTTATTACCTAATTCCTATCGTTTAGTAAGAATACATAGATATTTTCTTCCCATCACGTCTCATATTCTTCCCTGAGGATGTGCCAAATTATGCTTAAAACTGAAAGAATCAAATATAATTTATAGAAATCTAATAAAATATACCAGATTTTTATACATCAATCGAGTTCATTTTTTATCATTTAGGTATAAAAAATATAAGAAAAATAAATTTAAACCCATACAATTTAAACCCAAAATACCTTTAAATTTTAACTTTGATTTATTTATTTTTTATTCGAGAATAAATATAATAATACATTAACTTAAAATGACTTAAAAACTAAAATTTAAAAATTACTAATTATAAAAACTATTTACAAAATAAAAAATACTTCACCCCCAGCGCCGCAGTCAGGAATGGTGCCCAAAAGGCTGGCAGCATTGCCACGTTGAATGGCCAGGCTAATTCTCTGACCAAAATAGCTGCCAGCCTTTTGATCACCGGTCACCTCGGTGAGCCTCTTTGCCAGTTCCTTATAAAAGGAACGAGCGCTTGGACCCCATGGTCCCATAGTCTCAACCCCAAACGGCACAAATATATAACTCTCATTGAGAGCTGCATATTTGCGCCGCTTGGAGCACTCAGCCGAGGCCGCCGCCGCGCCTGCAGCAAGGGAGGTACCTCCTGTATGAGACGGAGCAAGCGTATCCGCGCATGTTGCGTCCCACACAAGAGGACGTCCCTGCTTCCAGGGAATGAGCGTCATGCCGTCAGGTCTCTTGCCGTCGTCACGGAATATGCCGTTAGGCTCTAAAACTGCTGGCACATTGACGGACGAATTTTAACTTTATCTTTAGTGTTTTGAAAAATCTTCTCGTTTTACACGCCAACAGTAATCGCCTAGCATAGTTGTGTCCCAACGGCCTTGAAATCGTTCTTCAAGCTTCTTTACATCTTGGTGGAACCTCTTTACAGCACCAAGATTAGATGGAAAGAAAGATAAGCGAAGCTTCTCGAAGCGCTGGTAGGGCAAAAAAAGAATGAGACATGTATAGACTCCTTAAGAGCATTTGACGATTTGCAAGAACTAATTTAATTAGTCTAAACAAATAAAGATAATTTTGATTTTGATTTTTTGATTTTAAGCGGGAATGAAGAAAGTGAATTTTTAACCACATTCTACAACTCAACTTTTCGTATGCTTTTAACATGTTGTTAACTAGCTGTTCAGCATTGTCGGCTCTATGATTTCCTAAAAACCCTTTTACAACTGCTTTCAGTGATAACCAGGCATCGAGTTCCTTGTCAGTAAGCTTTTTGTCAAAATTTAGGTATTTCATCAATGTTCGTATTGGTGGTCCCATGGATGTACCTTCTTTGAGGTTTGCGTCAGTTAACTTTGAAAAAACCGTCTTCAAATATATAAATCCATCTCCCTCTTTATTCTTAGCCATTAAATTTTCTTTCAACAGACCAAGTTTTATGTGGAGTGGTGTTTACCACAAACAAAACTTATTTGGTGCATTTTTGCAGTTGCGACGGCCACTTAGTTCAGTAGTCATGTTAGATTTTCAAATAAATATGCTCAGAGATATCGAGGTTATCGAATGGAAACGATTTTGTATTTTTTTTTTTTTTTATGTGATAGGAGGCAAACGAGCAGACGGATCACCTGATGGTAAGTGATTACCGTCGCCCATAGACACCCGCAGACCCAGGGGCGTTACAGGTGCGTTGCCGGCCTTTATGTGCCGGCCTTGTATGAAATAAAACAATAAAAAAGTATAATATCATCGAAAACCTCAACTATTCTTATACGCCTAAAATGAGGGTAGTTAAAATAATGATTGACTTGTACCTCGAGAACTAGACGTGATGGATACCACATATGTTTGGAACTTTTTATCTACGACTAATTACCTATTCATTCCAGCTATCAGTTTAACGGGTACCAAAATCGTGTAACGCAGTGTTATTTAAGAAATACATAAAATTTTACTAACTTACTAAATTGTGCACGTTCTTTTTCAGCTTTGCAACAACTTAACCATCACTAGATAAGTAGTCTAACACACCCCTCTGTATGGTCCAATGCGCAATAATTGAACCTGAATCATCTGTGTAAAGTTTAAAATGCCAAGAACTTAACCACCATCAGATAAATGGTCTAAAAGTAAAGGGCTGGAGACATCCCGTTTGCAAGAACTGGCTTTTGCAGGATTCCGTTTAGTAGCATACGTGTTTTATTATTTAAGTTCAGACGAACAACCCATTTGCCCGAAAAAAACCGACCCGTTGGGATTTGTAATTCGAATTTTAAACACACATGTGTTCACACGACAGTCCAGTTTGCGGGACCGTGCATTAATGGATCCCGCAACTGGATTGCCATGGGAACGAGGATTCCGTCGACTGGGACCGCATTTAACTAGGACCGCGGTTCCAATCGCCGGATCCGTAAAAATTAAATAATTTTCTTCCGGCGACTGGGACCTCTCATGAATTTTAGTACTGTACCGATTTCTGTTTGAATAATATATTTTTTAAGTATGATGAGTGGTGCCAGTCGCCGGAAGAAAATTATTAAATTTTTACGGATCCGGCGACTGGGACCGCGGTCCTAGTTAAATGCGGTCCCAGTCGCCGGAAGCCTCATGGGAACGTACCCTGACACCCTGTATAGTCCAATGCGCAACATGCCACTGCGCGCGTGCCCAGCCTAACTCTAGATGCGCCGATAGCAGCTCATTTGCATAATACTGCAGATTTTTTCAAGAAAACATATACAAACTTCATAACCCACTAATGCCCTTATGGGGTGGACCAAGGGATGAGGGAGAGCGAATAGTATTTGTGGAAACCACAAAACAACGACTTATACGTCCATTTTCAAAATAATATTCAATTTATATTACACGAAAATGAAACTTTTTTTAGATTTTTTTTTATTCAAAGTGCCGACACATCAAGCAATTCATTTCTAAGTGATCTTATTCAAAATGCCTTATGTTAAAAAAATAACGTTTTATTTCAGTTACTTTTTTTGAGTCACTAAGTAAATTACGTTAGTTTGTTACATCTCAAGACTCCATCAAGTGTTTCTGGAAAAAAATACTCTCATGTTAGTGGGCAGGATAGGTTTTTATGAAAGACTGGCCGTCTTATTCCACTATTCCCCGTTGACAATCCCCGTCAACGGTGATTAGTGAACTTTTTGTTCACTATTCCCCGTTAACGCCAATTGGAGCGTATAATGGGGAATATAGAACTAAAAAGTTCATTAATCCCCGTTATATTAGGATTTTATTTTTAACGTAATGGGGATTAATGAACTTTTTAACTGTCATTAACGGGGATTGTCAACGGGGAATAGTGGAATAAACCGACTGGCCATCGTTACTTCCAAGTTTTCCATTGCACGTGTGGAACCCTAGAACTCTAATCTCAATTCCACGTATTTGAACAGGAAAAAATACCACATCTGACCTTATAATTATTATAATTAGTCGCTCATAACTTGAACTGCATCACAGGTCAAAGCGGGTCGCGACCTGTTTGTGTGATATTATTTAATTATAATTACTTTTCGTTGTTTGCAGGTAAGTGGGACAATCACGTGGAGCTGGTAAGATAGAGGTGGATGGTGAGGAAAGTGAAAATGGCGCGAGAAAAAGAACATCTAATGCTGAGATGCGCCATCTTACTTTAACTTTAACAAACGTCAAAAATCTCTCAAACTACATACAAAATGTATCTTTAAAATAATATGTACAAAGTACCTTAGTGTGTTTGTAACCGCTGTCCAATTACTAATAGCATAAGTTTTGGTTATCACTTTGTAAATAAATGTGTCCAAGAATTATAAATAATTTGTAAAAACTACGCGAGTACACGACCTTTCGCTTGCCGGGGACTGCTCTTCTATTTGAGTTACTTAGCTGAATGTAGACCAGTCGACAGTCGATGATGTCCAAGAATCATCACTTACCATCAGGTGAGATACAGGCCAAGAGCTTCCCCGTTGAGGATAAAAACAAAAAAAAAAGAATAATTTGCATTAAATTTGTTCAACTGTCATTTACTATTATTGACATTTATATTACAAAAGGCATTCATACCTCTATCTACAAGTGAGGCTATGAAAGCAGCCGAACGGAGCCCTAACTTTAAGTACCCAGTATTTCCCTCAAGGCTCCTTGTATCGTATCATACCTAATTAAAATGACAAAAACTCCCGCACCTACTTCATCTATCACGCTCCCTGTGTGCGTGTACAGACGGGGGTGACGAGGGGTGGGGGCGGGGGTGGGGGTTACAAACACAGCAAAAGTTCACGTCCGCCTTATCTCATCTGTTTGACGGATTCCTACCGACAACGCGGCGTATTCATATTTCGCGCAGATTAGGCAAGCGCAGAGGTAGCTGTTTGGAAACTGATAGAGAAAACAGACATTTTGACGTTAAATGGCCCGGCTGCGTCCATAAGGGCTGATAAAAATGTGTAACTTTTGTGTACTTAAATTAGTTCTTGCAAATGAAATTAAAATAGTAATGGGCTGTGTAAGTTTCGGTTCTAATTACGCAGTCTCTCTTAAACTACACATTAAATGAGGGTTTTCAAATACGGGTTTATTGTTTAATCAAAACACACGATTTTTTTCACCACAAAACTTTGTAGGTATTTATCGCGAGATACGTGTCAATGTGGTCCCGTAATCATAAAGGTAGCAGGAAGGCGCTGGACGCCGGCCGCTACCAACAGGGCAACATGGAAAGCATTGGGGGAGGCCTATGTTCAGCAGTGGATGTCCTATGGCTGAGATGATGATGATGATGATGTGATCCCGTGACTTCTGGTTCACATTAGATTAGCGTGTTTCACCATAATAAATAGGCTTTTCAGTGTTCTCATTCAAATAGATATCAATGATGCTTTATATCTATCTAATGTCAACACAGAAACTTTTTAATTCAAGAAAAGCTAGGGTTACTCAATATAAACAACAAAACAATATTTCTCTGCATTCCACTGCTCTGTGCAGCCAAGATCCTGGCGGCCCGGCTCTGATAGCGAGCGCTATTTAATCACAGATACGATCGAGGGCGGGCGGCTTATCGCGCGCCTTATCGCCGCCCCCGACTTTCTTATCGCGCGTATAAATTCTGGGCGATTCTTATCAAGCCTTTCAAGGGCGCTAGATGTTTCGGTACGTGTGATAAGTAAGTAATTATAAACGCTCGCTTGAGGGTGTGATGCATCGCGCTTTGTTCGCGTTGGAGTGACGGATTATTTAGATTATTTTAAGTAAGTCCTTGAGTATGTTGGCAATAGTCTTTTGTTATACTTTAACATTATAGTTCTTGCAACTCCCGAAGGCGAGTGAGCTTTACTTGTATGTGTACATGTACATGCATATAACAAAGTGTAATATCTATCAAAACTTTTGAGAAACGAACAGTAGCGAGCCACCACACATGTAAAGTTCACTCGCCTTCGTGAATTGCAACAACATAAACTGTTTTAAGTTTCCGTGGACATTATATTCGAAAGAATGCTATTGAAATGTGTTTTATAATTACCTGTGCAGGTCGCTTTTTAAATAGTTTCTGATATTTTAACATAATCAAGAATGGATTGAAATGAACAAAAGGCTTAAAGTTCTAGTGCAATATTTTTGAATATTACATTCGTTAACTAATTACTAACAATTCCAAGCCCTCTTCAGTGAGTGTCACATGTCGCAGAAAATTATAATAAACGTAGTTTTGTGTAGGTGTTAGATTAGAGCTAACGATACGAGTTGCGTAGAGCTAGGGGGTGACACCACCAACCACCCTCACCCCGCGTTATCACCCAGCCTTATCGGGTTCTATAAAATCAAGATAAGCATCGGGGTTCTACGACCTGCTTTTGTTTGCTTGAGCACTGTAATGTGGAATGTGTGATAATAATTGTTTTCTATAACCTTGATAAAATTCAGGTTTTTTTTACCCAATTACAAAAACCTGGCTACGAACAGTAGGCCAAATCATTCATTTGCCTGAGGTAAATTAGTGAGGATCGTACGTGGAGACTTAATGATGTCATAGACTAAGAGCTGGTGAACGCCAGACCTACGTCATTTTATAAAAGCTGAAAGTTTGTCAGCGTATGCTCCCAATATAGGATATAATGTTGGTGAATCATGAAGTTTGGGACGCTGACAAACTTTCAGCTTTTATAAAATGACGTAGGTCTGGCGTTCACCAGCTCTTAGTCTATCATGATAATATTGGTAATGACAGCAAATAAGCCTACTTTATAATCAAACCGAAACAATAACAATAATAATGGTTTTTCGATGGCGGAAATTTAACCGGTAACCGTAGTAGAGTCTATAGAAGCTCCATCACTGAACCACAAGTAAACCTCGTAACTTTTTTTTTTTCAATAATCAAATCGTTAATGCATCCATAATGTTACAGTTTTGCACAAAAAACAGTTTAAAATGTACCAAGGTTTTTGACTAACAGCTGACCTGTTGAAATATAAAAACACGTATACTAAGCATTGGAAAACACTGAATATTGCTACTGAATATTTGTGGAATCATTGGAAAATTCCAGAGCATGACAGACGGTCGGGCAGGGCGGGCGGCACCGCTGGGCGGGCGGTATCGGCCGCCTTATCGCGCTATAAACTCCAGATGGCTATCGGCCTATTGTGACTCGCTTTTGTGTTATTTTTGTAGATATACGGGAATAAGTCAAAACGTGACTTTATCTGAAGTATTTTTGGGAAGGATTTATTATAGTACTGCAGTATAGTAACGCGTTTCCCGTATGTGATTGTTAACATACGTAAGCGTATCTTTACAGTTTTCTATTTGGGATATGTTTTTCAGAACTTACACCAAAGCTTTTTCAGTATTTTAATCGATCTACATTACCTCTTACATATAGTTTTCAAAATTATTGGTACAGTCAGCGTGAAATAGTTATTAACAAACGATGCTTGCTTAAGTAAACCAGCAAATGATGCGTTGAATAGAGCTCTGTGATTGGTTTGTGTGTCACCCTGCGCGTCCACGCGCACTGTGAGACCTCATAGTAATGTTTGTGAATACGGGCGATAGTACTCTAGATTTTTGGATGTAACGTCATGTTGTAGTTCCATCTGTTTGTCAGAACTCGACCATAAACCGAATCTTATATCTCTCGACTATAAATACTTTTTATCTTCACTCTGAAGCGTGTTCTTTGATGTTTCTATTCAGGTTTGGATTTTGATAGATAAGTTCGCAGACAAGATATACATATTTTGTACTAGCTTTCCGCCCGCGGCTTCGCCCACGTGGAAATTTGTCTGTCACAGTGGTTTAGGCGTGAAAGCAAGACAGACGGACAGACAGACAGAGTTACTTTCGCATTTATAATATTATATTAGTATAGATCTATGAATTAATATAATCATCACTATAATCCAGGCCTTTTCAAGGCGAGAGTGAATAGGCACTTAGGCAGGGCAGATATGTACCATCTTAGACTGCATCTCACTTAACACCAGGTGCGATTGCGGTCAACTACATGCCTTGTCTTGCATCAAAAAACTAATTAGTCGAAAATAAACCTGTAAGTACCTATGTTGATAAAATATTTTAAGTCCAGGACTTTAGTAAATTATCCTGTCGACTTATGGCATTCTATTTTTTTAAATAATTCACATTATTAATTGATCATTTATTTTTCGAACTGGTTAACTGAAGTCTAAATTAAGTTGTCAAGAGTACCTAAGTAAGTTTGATTTGATATAAGCTTCGTATGTTTTACTAAGACAGGTTTTTCTGAATGGATTATGTCTATTGTATTAATTTAAATTAACCGTATTAATCTTTGAAGTCTACATAATATTTTATGAGTTTAGCAATTTTATCGCGAAAAAGAAAAAGTTAGTTAAAAAAGAAAAACTGAGGCTGAGTTGCACCACCTTAACAATAACATTAACTGGTGTTTTATGTATGGAGTTTGACAGATTTTTGTCGTTTGTCAAAGTTAAAAAAAGATGATGCAACTTTTTTTTATTATTAATTAGCTATTTGTATTGCCCAAATTACTAATAGTCCCGTTAGCCCCTCGTGTTAAGCTAAATAAGCTTGTGTTACGAGTGGGCTCACCACAATAGTCGAGCGGCGGTGGGATTCGAACCCGCGTTCCTCGGATCTCGAGTCGGCCACTCCGACCCCTTCACCGTTCGGCTATTATGGCTATGATAGCCGAACGCCTAACGACGTTAACAGCTTAAATTGCAGGTTTGACTCAACTGCTTAGGTACTTTTTGCCAACCTGTCCATTACCGACTCCTCTATATTGCATTATTAATTGAACATAAAAAGTACTTTATCATCGTATTTCATGAACGCTGCACAGGTTATAAATCAAACCACGTGACCCCCCTGACACACGCGTCGCCAGGTCGGCCAGCATTATTAATAAAAAATAATTATTCCTCGTATCTAACTTCCGCTCGAGATACGCGATTACATCGGCCTGCTAATTAGAGTTATCGTAGACCAATTATTTATAAGCTTATCGAACTTGCGCCATTGTTCAGTTAAGTTTGCGGTGGTGCGTGTAATACGGTTGTGTAGGACGGCGAACATGCTTTCTAATTCCAATAAGAAAGGTATAATAATCATTAATCGTTGATCCTATATAATTATACTATAGGTCTAGATTGATTTTTGTGTTAATGACTAACGGAACTTGTATTACTTATATCTGGAAGGTTTTTCAGTACACTTCCGGTGACATTAGGTCATGATAAAAATGTGTTGTTCTTTGAATGGTTCATCATCATCATCATCTCAACCATAGGACGTCCACTGCTGAACATAGGCCTCCTCCAATGCTTTCCATGTTGCCCGGTTGCTACCTTTACGATGTCGTCGGTCCACCTTGATTTGGTTTGAATGGTTAAAGCTTAGTAATTAATAGAAAAAGTATTCAAAAGCACTTTGTATTTGAAAACACTCAAATAAATATGTTCACTGTAGTTCAGTTCACTATGAACTAAAAGATGTGACATTTGTCGTACCAATACGTTTCCTTGTGCCTAGGCAGAAAATTCAAGTCAGACTACAAACTTAGGTATTGTTTAATGAAAGAAATCAATTGTTACCGCGGTTTATGCGACCCCTAAGGGTTGTTTGTTCGAGGTTATGTTTTTTATGCCCAGAATGTTTAGCTGGACGGTTCGAGCTATGTCCGTGTGTCACCCACCTATATAGGTGACTATAAGTTTTCGCTGTACGCAATTGTAGTAGATTAGCACAATGTGAAGCAATGTTTTCCTTGATATAATCCTGTTTTATCATATTGCCTACCACTAGTAGTAGTTACTAGTTATTTGATAACAAATAATACTGTAAATATAATAATATTAAGCATCATATTTATTATTTTCAGCGCAAAATAAGATTAGAAGTCTTTGTATTATAAAGAGGGAACTAATGCATTTACAAGGACCTACCTTATCCATGTTTCAATCGTTACTTTACTTTAGTATCTTTTAAAAATATTTGATAATTATTAATAAAAAACACCCTAAAATACACTAATATACTTTATGTTCTAATCAAAAGCTTCCAAAAAGCTTAAATAATAATCACTTAAGAATTGCGCCTGTGTATGCTTGAATTTAAATGGCTTTTTGAGCATTTTTGTTTCAGAATGCGAAAAATAGACAGTTATAAAAGTTGTTAAATTACCTTGCTAACAAAAACCCAAGCTTGCTGATCATAAACATATTTGATCCCAGATCGCCCAAGCATTTCTTTCTTTGCACCATAAATACAAAAATAAAATCCAATTGGTTTAATTTAAACTAATAAATTAAGCAACGACACATCCAATACGAAAATCGCTGTATCACAGTAATTACCAGTTTAGGCTATGCCAAAAGAAAACCATAAAATCCCCATTGCGAACGCCCATCAATTGCCCAGGCCAACGGTTAAAAGAATGTATGGCCCATAAAAATGTTAATACACTAATGCAATTGCGCATTTCTTGCAAGCGTAATTTGCCACGTTGAAACGAAAAATGCACTGAAAGTTTGGTGATAAGGCGCGGTTGTGAAGCATAAGCGGTAGCGGGAGCGTGTTATACTCGTACACAAATAAAATAATAATAAATAAATATGAACATTTCACAATGCGCCTTTAGTCCCAAACTAAACAAAGCTTGAACTATGGGTACCAGACAACGGGTATAAATATACCTACTTATATATTACTATTATTATAATATTATACATAAAGAGGTGAGCCCCAAGTGAGGCCTTCTTTCAAGTCACATTTATGGTACCTGTTAGTTGTTTATAAAAAAATTAAATGCGATTATTTATTGGGCTTTCAAATAACACCAATATTGTTGGGGCACCATGATTGTGTCAAAAGAAAATCTTTAAAGTTCGCGTCGCGGAAGGTGCGATTTATTTGATGTTGAGCATAGTTTCTTAATAGTGTACTTAAAACTGTTTGGTGCTTATCAATTACTATTGTAGTCATGGCTGACACTAAACATTGACAAGCGAATTGTTACTTACCTATTGGATAGCGACAACATGTACCTAATGGAGATTAACTTATCAAGTATTTAGTAACTAATTAGAACAGTTTTCCTTTAAAAACAAGATTTGTTTTCTCTTTACACAAATGTCTTACTGTGTTTTTCTTCCTTATGTTTTTGCCTATAGAAAATAATTTAACATACAACTATGTAAAATTCAACTTTAAATAGAAATTATAGTAAGTAAACGACATACAACTTTAACGAATCCACAGAAATTTTCTTTGAAATATCATAATCGCTATCGCCGATAAACGACTGTCGGGCATATGTCCAGCCGAATTCAGCATTCGCGGGAATGGCTGTTAAAGAAATGGGACATGCAAATGAGACCGATGCTATGACCGACGACCGAAACCCCTCCTCCTTCATGTAAAGAAATATTTTCAGGGTATATGAAGTATGAGTCTTTGTAAGCATATGTATTTACCACTGTATTTAAGTATGTTTAATGTTTATATTTATACAGACGGTCGTAGTGGAAATCCTTGGGGGAAGCCTTTGTCCAGCAGTGGACGGCATTTGGTTAAAACGAAGGAACGAATGATTGTTTCTACTCGTATTACCCATAGTACTAATAGCTTCGCTTAATTTGATAGTGCAGTGTAAAATATCATTAGATATTTATTTATTTACTGAATCTGCAAATGCAGATACAAAAAATTTCTACATAATTCAAAATCAAGGTGATGATTTTTATACAAAAGGGGACTCGGGGGCTAAGATAAAATATTCATATCTCATATTTGTAACTATGGATTTCCATGAACAGTATCTATTGGTTCTTTTATAAAATTTCGCAAAATATAATCAATGAAACAAATAGCTTATCAAACCCAAACCTTCAGCCAAATCCTCACTTTTGCTTGTTCGAACTCTACAAAAAGCTTCAAGTTGATAATGCATATCTATCAGAACTGGCGGGCTTCGGCGCCGTTTGGCACCGGCCGCGATACACTGCATAAGTTAAAGCCGCCAGATATTTTTATACTTTATGGGGCTAACCGTGATAACGGGAAGGGATAACCCATGTGCCAAAATGAAACTGCAAAAAGATACGTGCTGTTACTGTCTATGGAACTTGGCAATTTTGTGCACACTGGAAATCATTCGGGGAGGCCTATGTTCAGCAGTGACTGTGGATGTCCTGTAGCTGAAAAAATGATGATGATAATGAATTTGATCAAAATCAACTGAAACAGACAAAATTTATTCTCAGTGAAAACGACGCTTTGGATGATCTGTATTAATTTTAACCAACTACAAAAAAAGGCTGACAGCCGATGGGGCAGCAAGGTTCTGGAGTGGAGGCCGCGTATCGGAAAAAGCAGCGTGGGACGTCCACCCACAAGGTGGACCGACGACATCATAAAGGTAGCAGCAAGGCGCTGGACGCAGGCCGCTACCAACCGGGCAACATGGAAAGCATTGGGGGAGGCCTATGTTCAGCAGTGGACGTCCTATGGCTGAGATAATGATGACAAAAAAAGGCTCGCAAACCGACTGTATGATTTTATACAGGGTGTTAGGTAAATGGGTATATGAGCCGACACTAGCCCATGTTAACATAGGCATATAAATGGTATGGTGAAGTCAGAAATTTGATATCATGATTTTAATTTTTTTAATTTTCATACAAAATAAATTTTATAAATTCCGATTTGTATGAAAATTTAAATAATTAAAATGAAGATATCAATTTTCTGACTTCACCATACCATTTATATGACCATGTTAACATGGGCTAGTGTCGGCTCATATACCCATTAACCTAACACCCTGTATAGTCAGTCTTATTAGTTTGAAACTTAACAGTTTTAAGTAACTACTTAGGTTGAGTTGCACCACCTAACTTTAGCCGTAATAACGATCACCGGTGGTTTTTGTATAGAGTTTGACAGATTTTTGACGTTAGAAAGTTAAGGTAAGATGGTGAAACTCAGCATAAGAATGTATCTTATTGCGCTGAAAATCTTACAAACATGGTCACAGCGTCCATTAACATAAAAGTACCAATATCACAATCATAAAGCTTACTGATAAAAAACTAATGCATGCACCCGGAATGCACCGATATCGGGATCAGATATCTCGTCCCGGCTCTCAGCTGATAAGGGTTTAATTCATTGATAACTTGTCTACAAGATAGCTGTGGCGCCAAAACTGTTACGTCTTTACAATTATAAAGTGCCAGGATACGACCCTTTTTATTCCAATACATTCTGGGGACTACTGTTCTCGAGTGGCGACCACGAGCTGAAAGACGTGGTGTGGGCAAGCCTCCCATTAGGTGAACCGACGATGTGGTGAAGGTCGCAGGAATTACCTGGATGCGGGCAGCGCAGGGCCGGTCTTTATGGAAATCCTTGGGGAAGGCCTTTGTCCAGCAGTGGACGTCATTTGGCTGAAACAAGAACGATGGACAACACTGTAAGATATACCTATCTTTAAAGACAGACATAGTACCGCATAAACTACATCATCATCATTTCAGCCAATGGTAGTTCACTGTTGAACGTGGACTCAAGGAATGAAACTAAGTACATACAATCTTCCAATCTCTCCATTCGTACCACCATCTTTTCCGTCTACACCGGTGGTGGTTCAACTCCGGTCACCAAACCACCAGGTAAGAATCCTTTCTTGTAAGACACTGTCGGGGTCGTCGGTCCATCGAGCAAAAGGGCGGTCTGCACTACGTTATTCGATACTCTCCTTTTCACAACCATTTACTCCATGTTTCCTAGGTTCTGTCGGTTCATTTAGCTTAATACGCATTGCAATTCTGTTGGGTTATGACGTCAGTTTTTGCAACCCATACTCATTATTTCTTGCCTGGATTAACATTTGTTTCGTGCATACCAAAAGTCAAACACTATAAATCAGACCGACGGGAACAAAACTATTTCTCAAATAACAATCCAAAGCACCTTTCATCTTCAATAATTGTTTTATGTTCACCACAAGTGTAAACAATACACGCAAAGAAAAACAAATAGCCACTGGTGTATGCAACACGACAGCTACAAGCGTTTAACGTACAACGACGGCTCAATGCGAAGTGTTAACTCGCATTTCCATAGATTGCTGTCGATGGACAGGTAACAAGGAGATACCGTCGCGGTACCGCTGAGGTGGCTGCGCTCGCGCCGGTAGTCCGGACTTTTTGTTTTATCTCGCATCTCTGTCCCACTCATTTGTTGGCCATTGTGGAACGATCACCGTCTCGATTTCTTTTTTCAAAGATAATATTGTTCTCCGCTCCGATTGGGATCTGTATTCTGTTACAGCTGTCAGTTATTAAGCGTTCGGTGTTCGGAATAAAAAATCTAATCGAGTGTGAATAAAGTATGTGTACCTACGTTACATTCTTGAGGAATCGGTAACGTTGTAATTATGACCACTATTTTGTCATTCAAACTTTAATTAATTGTTAAATAAATAAATGTTTGAAGATATAGATGATGTGCAGTCAATGGCCCTGCCGGAACAGGCCGATTGCAGCACTCTGGGTCAGAACCCCTGAAAGGAGCCCTGCCAACAAATTTACGAATCGCGGTTCGCTCGCCCACCACCAATAAACAACCACTTACCGGTGGGAGCAGGCTTTTCTTCCACGTACGAGTGGACAGGGTGGTTTCTTCTGATCCTCTTTTGAAATCTAGCGAGTGCGGTCTGCAGCCACGCGGTTTTCACGCGCAGGTCGGATCCCAGCTGGTAGTCTTCGGATTCAGGTGCAAACGATGGGGCACAGAGATAATTCACCCAGAACACACCACAACACTTCTCAGACGGAAATACAGTCTAAATCTAGCGAAATTGAAAATATTTGCAACAGCAATTTAAACGCTGCAGCTCGCGACGAGGACGGCCATCACACTCGTTTTTTCAGCCAATCAGGATCGACTCCCATCGATATGCTCGTAGGAATCGAGCGTTGCTATTGGTTGATTAGAACGAGCGAAACGAATGAAGTTTTAAACGAATGTTGGCGCGGCATGATTTGAAATAGTTACGTTTACTGTACATACCGCCCACCAAAATACAGCTGGTATTTTCCAGATAAATAACGAAAAGACTATGATAAAATACCGAAGACGACTAACATTGAAATTTATGACGTATAAAAAAAAACGCATGAGTATTAATTACTTCCTACCAATAACTAATGTTAAACTAAGCATATGGGGTTTTTTTTTTTTTTTTTAAATAACGAATTAAATGTCTATGGGAAGAGGACACAGTTTAACAAGCGGTCGCTTGATAATACTGTCTTTAGTTTTAATAGTTGCTACTCGAATGGTTCCATCAGGACCAGGGTGTAACTCGCATACTCTTCCCAAGGACCATTGCAAAGGTGCACGATTGTCATCTTTGATGACTACGATAGAATTAACGGATAACGGATCGGAGACTTTTGTCCATTTCATACGTTGAGTTAAAGAAGTTAGGTATTCGTTCTTCCAACGAGTCCAAAAGCTTTGAACGAAAGATTGAATTAGCTGCCAACGATTAAGTCGGTACAGCGCAACAGAGGAGTAATCCTCGTCAGGAACGCTTGTAAGTGGTTCCAGCGTTAAGAAATGACCCGGGGTCAGTACGTTTAAATCGTTTGGATCAGTGCTTAATGCGCACAACGGTCGCGAATTCAAAACAGATTCTATTTGAACAAATAAAGTGCTAAGTTCTTCAAACGTTAAAACTTGATTTCCTACTATACGATACAGATGCGATTTTGCAGCCTTAATCTGGATCTCCCACACTCCACCAAAATGTGGGGCTGAGGGAGGATTAAAGTCGAATTTAATTTGCTCGAGATGCGAGGCTTGCTCTAGCAATGACAAATAATTGCTGGCACCGACAAAGTTCGTTCCACAGTCCGCATGAATTATACTACATCGTCCGCGACGACCAACGAAGCGACGCAATGCAGCTATAAAACCATCCGTGGAAAGAGTGGACACCACCTCGAGATGGACTGCTTTCGTCGCTAAGCAGACGAACAGACAGAGATAAGCCTTGTCCATCTTTGCACCGCGATGGGTCCCGAGCTTGATTCGGAAAGGTCCGCCAAAGTCTACGCCCACTACTGAAAACGGCTTTACTTGATTTAAACGATAAGAAGGTAGGTCGCTCATAAACGGTTCTAATGGTTTTGGTTTGGTTCGATAACATCGTATGCATTTAGAGAGACAGCGGCGAATGGCGCGTTTTGCGGAGAGAATCCAAAACTGTTGTAAAAGTAAATACTGAGTGGTATTTTGACCTGTGTGACAGTGTTTTCGATGAACAGACTCGATAAGCTTGTCAGTAAATGGGTGCTCACAAGGTAAGAGCGCTGGATGCTTTTGATCAAACTCGAGACCCGCGCGTGAGAGGCGACCGCCCACCCTGAGGATACCTATCTCATCCATAAACGGATTCAATTTTTGGAACGGTTTAGGTAACGATTTATTGGATTTGATATGTTTTATCTCATTACTAAATGATGAATTTTGAACCGATTTTACAATGAGTAGTAACGATTGATGATTTTCGTTTTCAGTTAGAATTGAGCTGCTGAGACGTTGACTCGGATCTTTTGAACGAATGTTATGTAGAAATCTACGGATGTAGGAAACGATACGAGTTATTTTCTCTAACGATGAGAAACGTTTTAATAACATGTCAAAAATTGAGTACTGTTGTTCATCAGTTTTTTGGTTGGTCATCAGTACAATTGAATGGCGCTCCTCAGTACGCACAACTTGCTCCTCACTACATGTCGGAAACCTGCCTTTGGGCCAACAATTAGCTGGTTGTGACAGCCAGGATGGACCTGACCACCACAGTGAATTATGAAGCAGATCGTGGGGAAATTGTCCACGAGAACACACATCCGCAGGATTGTCACCAGATGCGACATGATGCCAGGACTCCGCAGGAATCGTATCCTGAATGCGGCTGACGCGATTTGCGACGAACGTGGTCCAGCGCGAAGAGTGCGACCGAAGCCAAGATAGAACAACAGTCGAATCGGACCAAAGGTGAACTGAATCGATAGGTATTTTGGCCTGATACGTGTCAAGAATGAGTTGTGTGAGGTCTGCGAGCGTTACAGCTCCACAGAGCTCAAGTCGAGGCAAAGAAAGTCTTTTAAGCGGAGCTACACGAGCCTTGGCGCATAACAGCCGAGTATGAATAGATCCGTCAGCGCATAGGATGCGTAGATAAATAACTGCTCCGTAAGCGAGTTCCGAGCTATCACAAAAACCGTGCAGTTCGTATGATATGACATCATCAAAAGTGAGACGACGTGGAATGTTGAGCTCCTTGATTGATGATAGCTGTTGACAGAAAGTCTCCCATAGGTTGATGATTCCTTCGGGAGGTTGCTCATCCCAGGAAATTCCGAGAAGCCAGAGTCTTTGTAACAAACATTTGACTTGAATCGTGAGAGGTGATAGGAAGCCCAACGGGTCGAATATTTTAGCGATCTCACTAAGAATAATCCGCTTAGTGCACGGTCGATTGGATGAGCTCACATCGAATAAAAATGAGTCGGATACTGGATTCCATTTGAGTCCAAGTACCTTGAGTGTAGGATATTGCTCATCAGAGAACGATTTAGAATCCAGAAGACACTCCTCCTGGGAAAGATCTGAAAGCAATCCCGGCGAATTACTAGCCCATTTCCTAAGTTCAAAATGACCTAGTTCGAATAATTTAACGATTTGTGATTTAGCTTCTAACGCAGTGGTCAAGCTTTCACAACCAGTGACGATATCGTCAACGTATATATCGGATGAGATAATTTGTTTGGCTAGAGGGAAACGATTACCTTCGTCCTCTGCCAATTGTTGAATTGTTCTACACGCCAGAAACGGTGCGGATGAAACGCCATACGTTACAGTGTTGAGTCGATACTCTTTAAGCGATTGATCAGGGCCAGACCTCCAAAAGATTCTCTGGTAATCTCTATGATCATCAGAGACCAGAATTTGTCTATACATCTGACGTATGTCAGCCATAAAAACAACCGCGTGAAGTCGATAATGAAGGAGGATCCCAATGATATTGGACTGTAATTTAGGTCCCGTTAGCAAGGTATCATTTAATGAAATTCCTTTAATGTCCTTTGCAGAAGCATCAAAGACGACGCGCAATTTTGTTGTGACGCTATCTGGCCGCAACACGCAATGGTGCGGAATGTAAAATTTACCCTGGTTGAGCTCTGCAGCGTTAACTAACGACATGTGGCCGGATTTCTCATAGTCATCCATGAATTCGCAATATTGTTGGTGTACTATAGGATCACGTGACAAGCGACGTTCGATTGCATGGAATCGCCTTAATGCAACATCACGAGAACCATGAAAGACCGGTTCCACCGTGTCCTTGAAGGGAAGACGAACTCCATACCTACCACGCACATCGCGATAGTGGTCAGCCGCGTAAAGTTGCTCACACAAAATCTCCTCATTTGTGAGAGGTGATGCTTGAGGAACACTGTCCACCTCCCAGAAACGCTGTACGATCGAGGCTAACTCGCTGTCAGCCCTCGAAGAGACTTGTACCAAAGATGAGGTTACAAGTGGCGTTCTACCTAACAGAAGCCAACCAAAGACCGAATTAATTGCTAGTGGCTGATTTGAATTATCGCCCTTTATACGCTGAGAAAGAAGCGACTCAGCAAAAACGTCTGCGCCGAGCAAAACATCGATAGGTCCAGGGATGTCAAAACCTGGATCGGCTAACGGTAACGCATTAATATGAGTCCAACCCGACGTGTTGAGTTTAGCTAAAGGTTGCTCACCACAGATGTGGGTTATAACGTGCATATCTAAATCGAATAACGGGCGATTATTTGACGCAACCGAACAGCGAACAATGCTGGTGACGTCAGCCGCTACACCTCCCAAACCGTTTATATTAGTTGTAAATGAAACTGGATTAAGTTTCAAGAAACCAACTGCCTTTTGGGTAATAAAATTGTTTTGGCTACCGGTATCGAATAATGCGCGAATAGAATGATAATTACCGTCCGAGTCTTGTATTTGTATTATCGCCGTAGCCAACAATACAGTCGTATTTAAGTTATTTATTGAAGGTTTTGAATTCTCTCCTTTAACAAACAGAGAAACCGATTGAGAGTCAGTGGAGCCTTTGTCAACACCAGGTTTGTCCGTACGTTCCCTATGCAATAACGTGTGATGTTTATGTTTACATTTTAAACAACGAAAAATAGATTTACAATCCCTTAATTGATGGGACGACTTGAGACAGTTGTAACACAATTTCGCCTCTGTTGTGTATGACATACGGTCGTCTACGGATTTAGCGAGAAACGATTTACAACGTGTTATTGAATGACAATCAGAACACAATGTGCACTTCAAAACCGGTTTGTTATTATTTTCAGACGTTTCACTTTGACTCCGGTTAGAGTTATTCGTTAATAAAGTATGAGTCACATTGGCGCGCTTTGAATAATTATTAAAAGTCGGCTTTGATGTTAAACGTGTATCTTTGGCCGAGTTAATGGGTTTTGAACTATCAGAGAAATGACTATCACGCAATAATGATTCACACTTTGAATGTAAAAAGTCCTTTAGTTGTAAATACTCAGGAATCTCCGTGTTGACGTATTTTTCTTCGAATTCACGACGCAGTTTTGAGTCTAATTTAGATAAAATGTGATAAACGAGGATAAAGTCCCAATTATGAACAGGAAGATCTTGCTTACGTAAGATGCTTAAGTTTTCGTCAATGCAATCTAACGATCGACGAAACTCAGTTGCGTTATTAAATTTGAAAGAAACGTTTAAAATATCTTTCCAGCAGGTGAAAGATAATTCACGTTTATGTTGATAACGGGCGACTAAGGCCGCGTACGCATCCGAGTAATAATCACCTGTTATAGGAAATTTGCGAATAAGCAGCAGTGGATCGTCGGTTAATGTTGACACTAAATATTGAAATTTCTCCACATCGGTAAGGGAATGACAGTCATGGATCAACGCGTTAAACGTATTGAAATATTCAGGCCATAATTTTATATTACCTGAAAAGGTAGGTAATTGAATTTTAGGTAGCTTTATATGAGATCTAGATGATGAAGACTCTGCCTTAGAATGACTTCTCATGACGTTTGCTTCTGCCTTTTGCAATTGTTTTGCTATTGACATAACTTTGAAGTAAGCATCATCAAAACGCGTTCGAATGTCGTCATCGTCACACTGTTCATCATCATCACTAGACGAGTTCAATAATTCAAGTATTGAATAGTGTGCGAGTTCAAAGTCTGACCTTATATTTTCAACGTCATCGCAATAAGAAAGAAAAAGATCGCATAAACTATCATCTGATTCGGTTTGTGTTGAAATACCGACCTCTAATGCCTTTAACATACGGTTCAAAGCGATAGTACGCTTACGACGTAATGACGGTAAATCGTGTATCGTATACTCTGAACTAGGTTTCGATTTAGATTTGCTAACTTGGCTAAGTCTGCGAGTAGGACGCTTCGGTTTGTAAGACATGATTACAAGTTTAACTACTTGTATCAACAACAATTAAATACGTGTGATTTACTACCAAACCACGTTAAATAGAAAGCTCGAATTAAATAAAACGATTACGCTTCGAGCGAGTGATGCGTACCGATAAGAACGTAAACAACTGCAGAGTAGGTATCTGCAAGTCGCAACAGCTGGCGTATTTTACGTCACAACTTGTAGGTATTTCGCTTCACGCAGGTGAAGGAACCGACTAAAGAAACGTTTGAAAGACGAATAAATATCGATTAATTGGAGTGTGAAACGAATAATTGTCGATATTACAGCCGAATAAATTATACTAAACACTTTGCTTAAGTATGATCTGTAATATAAACAAACGAGTAACACTTGTGTTGTTGTCACAGCCGAATAAATTATAAATACAAGACAAAGTTTATGTTTGTACCTATGATCCGCGACAAAACAACAAGTGGGTATCAGAATACGAAATAAACTGAAACACGAATAAGCGAGTGCATAAATTAATGTTGCAAATAAACGAATAAAACTGACAACAGATTGTTTGTTGACAGCTGTTGAGTGAGTTACAAAGGAACGAATGAAATGAACCATACAATTTGACGTCTGAGTGAGTGAAACGTTAACGTAACGAGTGAATATTTTAAATGGAACGAATGAACTCAAAGTACAAAATGGACGAATAATTTTATGGAATGCGCTAGAAGTTTTCACTACCCGAAAATATTAATAAAATTGCAAGTTCACGATTTCGATGATATAATGTTAGAAATGTATTGTAAATTGAACCTAATGTCTTGAGCAACGTTACGAGTTATTATTTGTATGATTTTACGGTAAATATTAGGTAGAAATATTACGGAAAATTCCCAAAAAATACCAGCTATGTTTACGGGTCGGATTTTAGATATCAAAATTAGATCAGGAGCCACCTGTCCCGGGTTTCGGCACCATAAAGATGTGCAGTCAATGGCCCTGCCGGAACAGGCCGATTGCAGCACTCTGGGTCAGAACCCCTGAAAGGAGCCCTGCCAACAAATTTACGAATCGCGGTTCGCTCGCCCACCACCAATAAACAACCACTTACCGGTGGGAGCAGGCTTTTCTTCCACGTACGAGTGGACAGGGTGGTTTCTTCTGATCCTCTTTTGAAATCTAGCGAGTGCGGTCTGCAGCCACGCGGTTTTCACGCGCAGGTCGGATCCCAGCTGGTAGTCTTCGGATTCAGGTGCAAACGATGGGGCACAGAGATAATTCACCCAGAACACACCACAACACTTCTCAGACGGAAATACAGTCTAAATCTAGCGAAATTGAAAATATTTGCAACAGCAATTTAAACGCTGCAGCTCGCGACGAGGACGGCCATCACACTCGTTTTTTCAGCCAATCAGGATCGACTCCCATCGATATGCTCGTAGGAATCGAGCGTTGCTATTGGTTGATTAGAACGAGCGAAACGAATGAAGTTTTAAACGAATGTTGGCGCGGCATGATTTGAAATAGTTACGTTTACTGTACAGATGAAGTAGAGTTACTTAATTTTAATAAGGCGGAAGGGTATTGAATTAATCTCACCTTTAGTTCCCACCACAGCAATTCTTGAATAGCCAGGATCTACAGCTTGGCGGCTAATGAAATCCAAATCTAATAAAGAATGAGTAGTCCCAGGGGATAGCTGCCTGTCTTGGAATTAGCAACAATATATTCGCATACTGCAATACTTCCGATATGTCTTAAGGCGGGATGACAACTCCATAGAGCGGCTGGTCTAGTCGTCCAAGGAAAGGTCGAAGGAACCCGATCGCGCGACAGGTCACCTATGCTCTGGACCGACCAAGTGAAATCGGCAGTGGGAGACGGCGTATGTGACTGCACCAGACAGTATGCCAACAGAGAGAGATGGCGGGAGATCGTGCGGAGAGCTGTATCCGCCTCTACAACCGATGTGAAAAATGCCTCAACGTGACGAATAAGAAGAAGAAGAGGTGACTAAACTCTGGCTGAACTGTTCGTAATATTAAGGACTGTATGTAAGTCTTAATATGTAGTTATTTTTGTCCTCCCAAACCCAGTATCTCTGGACTCCCTACACGAATCGCACTGTCCGTAACCCGAGCCGCGGTGTAACAAATGTGTTAAACAGTTTGAACGTATAAACACTAGGGCATTGTCCCGCGATCGCTATCGCGACACACAAAGGGCCAGCGTATCGTGGTAGCGGCCGCGCTTGACAAATGGCGCAAGAACGAGCCCACCCAATGAGCGACCTGTACTATAGAACGCTGCACTAAACTTCTAAACTTTTGTCAGTTGAAAAGTAAGAGGTTTAAAAAATATTAGTAAATAGATTTTATAAAATAAGGCTGGGTGGCACCATCTTACTCTATCTTTAACAAACGCCAAAAATCTGTCAAACTCCATACAATAAACACCTGTCATCGTTAAAGTTACCGTTAAAGTTAGGTAGTGCAGAGAAAATTCTCCTAGCTCAAAACTCAATCCAATTTCTAGCATAGATTGAGACTATCGATTGCAATACGGACCTTAATGAAGGCGCTACCCTATTTAGAACATTCGATGTAACACTGATAAATAATACCTATTTATTTTAATATCACATGTAATCAAAACGAATGTCAATTTATAATACAGCCATGAACAGAGATTATCAGCACGTGTAAAAAGTAGTCAACCTCCAAGAAATAAGCAAGCAAGAGTGAATAATCATCTAGGTAAGCAAGCTGCTATATCATAGATCACATTTACACAAGTAAGATAGTGATCAATAGCAAGCCCATAAGAGGTTAAAAACTATTTTTTATCACCTAAGCTTCGCAACCCAATAGATCTCTATGACGCTCGAGTAAATCCTCATTTAGCACCGTAGCTTCCCCTTCTATAAAGGTCAGTATGCGTAACATACTCGTATGTACAATGTAAAAGCCGCCAGATTTCGTTTCCTCAGCCTCAGACTATATCCTGAATCAAAACTAAACTCTAGTATGTGGACTTTTACACCATACGCACTTTTACACTTTTACATCGGAACGTACAGTGTAAAAGCCGCCAGATTTCGTTTCCTCAACCTCAGACTATGTATATCCTGAATTAAAAGTAAACTAGTATGTGGACTTTATAATTTTTACATCCACGCGCACTTTTACACTTTTACGTCGGAACGTACAGTGTAAAAGCCGCCGGTCTCCATTTCCTCGGCCACAGGCTATATCCTGGAATCTTGTTTAAGTAATAGTATCGCGCTGCGATAGTGTTAGCCCATTTTTCTTCTGTATAACAAAGGGTGTAATCGGCCGTGTGTGTTACCCGGGAGCCATGGTGCAAGTTATGAACTTAGTGAGGCATTAAACGAAAGTAAAGTATTTTAAAGCTAGTTAGATAACTCGCTTGCAGAGTTTGTTTATTTCGTTACCTATTTAAAAAAGCTGAACCATAGATGAAACCTGATGTCAGTCTGGTTTCATTTATGGTTGGTTCAGTTTGATTTTTTTTTTTATGTGACAGGAGGCAAACGAGCAGACGGATCACCTGATGGTAAGTGATTACCGTCGCCCATAGACACCCGCAGACCCAGGGGCGTTACAGGTGCGTTGCCGGCCTTTAAGGTGAAGATACGCTCTCTTCTTGAAAGCTTGCAGGTCGTATCTGTCCGGAAACACCGCAGACGACAGTCCATTCCACAGTTTGGTTGTACGGGGCAGGAAGTTTCTGGAGAAACGTACTGTTGTGGACTGCCAACCATCTAAGTGATGAGGATGGAAGTGCTGTCGGGTAGATCGGTGGCGAAAAGTGTTGATGCCGTAATTTTTGAGCTTTAGTCATTATTCTAAACCTAAAATGGTTAGTGATCATTTTAATAGGTAAAATGGATTCGTTACGAAGTTGAAATGACTGAAAAGTGTGTCTTCTTTTACTTTAAATCCAATCCTTAACTTCGAACTCCTATTTTCTTCTGATGGATATCGTTTCAGGTTCTATAACAATTTAACTTTCCCCCGGGACAAACTGGTTGGGTTTTTATTGGCGTTCACAGAAGTTGCAGAGCGGTGGGAACGAGAGGTGGAACTAATCCCGAAATATGAATCCTCCACACTAATGACTGAACGTATCAAGCAAGTCTTGCTGCAAGACTTTTGGGATGCGTCTAACTTAAAGTCACAAACGCCCGTATAACAGGGTGATACACGAACCAATCACAGAGCTCTATTCAACGTTGTGCGTTCGATTTACTGCGTCACTTAAGCAAGCATCGTTTGTGAATACGGGCGTAAGGCTTAAAGCATTAAACTTGGACCACCCCCCACAACGGCAGTGGGCGAGGTGTCGCCGTGTATCGCAAGTTTAATGATTCACTCCATGATTTCATACCTCGGCCGACCGAGTGACACATCTGATAGATGTACGAGGTGATCACCCACACAGTCTTGAGACAATGGTTGTGGTAACCTGGCATTGGTTAGGCTCAAGATCGTTCGCTTTGAAGCAGCTGGAGAAAAATCAATGACAATATTGACTGACTGACTGACTCACTCACTCATCACGAAATCTCAGAAACTACAAGTGCTGCTAGGAGACTAAAATTTTGCATGGGGGTACCTTTTATAACGTAGGTGCTCGAACGGATTTTACGAAACTCCGCCCCTAAGGGGGTAAAACGGGATCCACGCGTTCAAAGTCGCGGGCGGCCTCTAGTTTATTATAAAAAAGATGATAAATCCAGGAATTATCATAATAACATTATAGTTGAAACATGTATTTATTTCTCGCCACTAAAGCAAACAATATAGGCTTGCTAGAATAATCATAACTCGAATATACCTACATAATGTTTACGCCATCGCACCAGGTTGCACACCATTTGAATCAAGATTATATTGTTATAAAAACTTAACCTTTCAACTGCCATTGTCTTTTATCAGTTTTAATAACCGTATAAATATTAATATCGATCAGATACCTATTCAGTGTATGGTAATTTAAATAATTAGACTAGTAAAAATAATAACAAGTGTCAACTGTCAAGTTAAACTATTACCCCTTAATAATGTTATTATTACGTAACCGTACGTATAAAGAGCTATTATCGGGCTAATGATTAAGTACAAATTCAGTCATGTTTTACTTTTTTTCTTTCTATAAAGTTAGATGTCTTATGCTATCTTTTTGTCACCCCTATAATTGCACACCTACTTTAATTCGATAAAGACAATTAGGTAGTTCTTTATCGTTGATTACTTCGCCGAAACAAAGGCGTTGCATATTAATTACCAGTATCTCCCATGTAGTGATAGTGACGCCTACTTACCTACGCCTGAAAGGCAATTAGTGATAAAACTTCTAGTATCATTTAAAATATAGTAGGTAGGTACTGTGTCGGTATAGCAATGCAATAGTGCTATTTTTTTCAAATTGTCGGCCGTTTGGTGTAGTGGTTCAGAACGGACTACTATGACGAGAGGTCCCGGGTTCGATTCCCGGCCAGGCAGAAATTGAAATGATGAATTTTATTTTCTGTGATGGGTCTGGCTGGGTGTTACTATGTTTAATAATGTATGTATTTACAAAAAAAAAGTATTTAAGTACATATGTTTATATCCGTTGTGTAGTACAAGTACAAGCTTTGCTTAGTTTGGGACTAGAGGCGCAGTGTAAAATGTCTAAGAATATTAATTTATTTATTATTTATGAATTGTAGTCGTATGTGTTGGGCACATTTCAGCATTGCCAGAATGGGCAACCTTCAATAGCTCATGATTAGGGTAGACTGGGTACGGTTGTAACAACTCGAATTTTATCGAACAATGCTTGGAAGATCAGCCTTACTTGCCTTTTTGCCCGCATGCCCTTCCCTTTGTACCCCTCACCTACCGAGCAACAGTCTAGTTGTTACAACCGTACCCAGTCTCCCCTTTTAGGAAAATCGAGGGCTCCTAGGAAGTCCTAGAAGCCATGGATCAACAGTATCGAAGCAGTAAAAGAAGTTCATCAGCCTACTTCACTGCTTGACTTATTCCAACATAGATATTACTGAACTAAATAAAACTAATGGATGGGTTTTGTTGATGAAACTTTGCAATGAAAAAAAGCTACTTTTTGTAGAATAACTCGAATAAAAACAATCAAATGACCATTGAGTGGTCATTCCAAAGTTCTATTGTCTGAATAAGAACCAGAAAATAAATAAAAAATATTAATTAAATGTAAATTACTTCCTTATTATACGAAACACTCTGATAATAAAACATACAATCGCCCAACTGGATCTCGCTGACCAATTAACTCATGTTCTTACTTATTACTCGAGATCTTATCCATTTTCAGTCACGATGTAAAGATTTTCAAGTATTAATTACATTTCACAAATTAAGGGCACCCATAATTTGTAAAGATTTAATAAAAATGATATATTTATCGACTAAATTACACTGCACAATGTTCTGAATCAATAAAAAAACAATAAAACGATCCCGAAGAAAGATTTCTGGTTCAATCGACATCAAAAAAGACATTACTTACTTGTGCAAGTAAAGCTCACCCTGTAATCTAGTTACAAATCATTTTAGTATTACAGAAAATCTATGTACAGTCGCGGAATGAAAAGGAATTATTTATTTATTTATTTATTTATTAAAATAAATATGACGTTTGCTAACGAATAAGGTTTTGCTTGTTTATTTTTCTATCCCATCAGTGCAATGTTACAAAATGTAGTTTTTTTTTTTAATTTAATAGATAATGGCAGGTTGAACCAACAAGAAGGTTTTAGTTTATCAATCATAATAATTTTCTTGACGTCATGTTAAATCGTCAAACAACTTTGATCTGAATAATTTTGAACTTTACTGATGAACAGTTAAAGATTATTTTCTCTAACTCGAGAGTATTCTGTAACATAGTTTCAAAAGGTAATATGTGCTCGTGATTCGTTGAAGGAATCAATTTGAAAACTGACGAACCTTTTCATTCCGTGACTGTACATACAAAAACAGTTCTTAAAAGAAATCTTTGAAATTTTTCGTCCTCCTTTATGATTCCATCTTTTAGCAAAATGTCTCGTAATTTTTATAATAAATATTGTTATGTAATTTAAAAATGATGATTACTTACAGTTTACTTTGGCTTATCTTAATCTTAATCTGCAAACCTAATAATTAATTGGCTGCTGCTAATCACTAATCCGTTAATATCAGCACAATGCGGATTGACCTTGTGATATAACACGTCTTATGTATTTATTTATCAGTTATTTAGCTTGTAATTATGAAATTTCTTGAATTTCTTTGTAAAAACTGAAGGGAAATAAGTTTTTTCCCCTTTTAAACTATAGACAGGTATGTATCTATTTGATAGCTGGTCATGTTGTTAAGTCTACGTCCGTAAGTCAAAATTATAAATATTTATCTTTCTTTGAAACCGTAACAAAAATGTTACAGGTACATAGTAAAGTAATTACATTGGCCGTACATAAAAAAATCCCGTGGTACCGGTAGGCTATGTAGGTACCAAAGTAGTGTGTACATAATGTATCTGACATCCGTTGTCTGTTACATTTTGTACAACCTTTACTTGGTTGGTTCTGGACTGGAGTATATTTATATCAATATATAAAACACGAGGTCACCCACTCTGACCCTTACAGATTGACCGATACGGATTGAGATTTGCTTCGAGATATTTGACTCAAAAGTCAAAACTAATCCATGGCTTGTTAGTCAACGTCAGTGACGTGACGGAGGGCCTGATCGGCCCTCAGATTGTTTCAGGGAATCAGCCGGAGTGAATAAAACCGATCGGCCGAACAATTTCGCAAAAACTACACAACACGATCCGTTGTTCAGATCGCTGATAGGGCTGCGGTAGCGTCAGCAATGGCGGCTTGCGAAAACTAGTTTTGGTTTGCAAAAAAAAAATACAGTGACTACTAGGAAAATGGTTTTTAATGTTTAAATTTTATTGACTATCTCGCAACAATAAGAATATTACGAAGATCAACAGCGGCAAAAACCAAATAGTATTTGAAAATAAAAATGTGAACATCAAATTATATCAACAGATATGAAATCTAAAAAAATAGACTAAATATTTTTTAAGTAGAGGTATTCAAAGTTTATTGTTACTTGAGACGTTAATATTTTACATAATTTTATATCTTATTAGCTTCTTCTATGCCTTTATTTTAGTTTAAGAGACATTGGAGGGATTAATTTACATCAAAAACTATGATGTTATTTATTTTTTCTATATCAAATAACCATCAATACATCATTCAGTTTTTACAATTTGTAACAAAGTATAGACAAAACCTCCTTGCGTGCTGTCCCTATACACACGCGGGCTGCGTATCGTGCCATCTAATATTATTCTGGGAACGGCCTTAATAAGTCACTACAGAATGTTATCTATTTCATTTTATCGGGGCCCTGATAACGATCTCTATCCAATTAGCCCCACAATGCAATATGGGCCGTCTCAGGCACAGTTATGACGGAATTCTGACTCCATGCTCGTGTTTTGTTACTTTGTTGGCTGATGTCAGCGATGGATGATAAGATGCTGCCAGTTTTGTAGGAGTTTTTGGGAAAATTTGGTTAGGAGAAGCTTCTACGTGGTTCTGTTGTTGAAGAAAGGAGGTAATTATAGCACGAAATTGAAACACGCTTTTCTTATCGCCAAAACCTTATTATAATTTCTAAACACTAACTAAAAAAACCTTTCAATCAACATCCACAACTTTGTGACTTGTACAAACTTTCATCCTCTTTAGGCTTTTACGTGGGAACGTCATACAAGGTAAGGAATGTAGATACTTAAGTATGAAAACATTAGACTCTACCTACGAGTCTTTCAATAACTTGGCCCACTTTTAGCTTGGCCCACGGGCCGTGTTAAAAGTCAAAGTTAATGTTGATTTTCAACATTAACTTTAAGCTTTTCTTACATAGCTTAAGCAACTTTTTTCCCACAGTTCCAAACAATTCTCTGATTTAAGTAATTGCTTTGCTTTATTTGTTATGAAGTGTTCATATCTGACAGACACAAAACAGTGACAGACCACCAAATCATCACCATTTATTGTGCCCTGTCTTCGTGGTGCACTTTTCTATCTAAAAGACATACCCCCTTACTAATAAAAAGTTACACGGTTGTTGATCACTGTTTTAAAATGACATTTCCATACTAAACGTCACTTTAAAACACTGATCAACGAGCATGTATGTAAGTTTTATTAGTAAGGGGGTATAAGTCAGAGTCGCACCACCTATCTTTAAGTTACATAGCCGGTGTATGAAGTTTGACAGATTTTGACGTTTGTTAATTTGGTTAGCAAACGTCAAAAGATGTTTGTTGATGCGTTGCAGCGTTGGTTTGCTAAGATGGTGCAACCCAGCCAAAGTATAACAGTTGCAATTATTCCTCAACTGAAGTTCCAGGTTTCTTTGCTATAATCTTTGTGCTAACCTTGTAGTTGGTGGATATACTTTGCTCAGTATCACGCAGGTCGTAGTGTGAAGGAATGCAATCAACTCCCGCGCAGCCGGGGTGATATCCGCCGTAATTTGATCGCCGATTATCGCGCGCGCCATCTTACGCCCGAATACTGTACCGTTGGCAAATGAAATAGGTTTAAATTGCATTACGAGTATTTTGATGGGAAATAGAGTTAGGCTGAGTTGCACCACCTAAATTTGACCGTAACTATAACGATAACCGGTGTTTTTCGTATGGAGTTTGACAGATTTTTGACGTTTGTCAAAGTTAAAGCAAGTGTAAGTAACCCAGCCTTAAGCTGAGTTGCACCACCTAACTTTGACCGTAACTATAACGATAACCGGCGTTTTTCGTATGGTGTTTGACAGATTTTTGACGTTTGTCAAAGTTAAAGTAAGACGGTGCAACCCAGCCTTAGTGTTTTATTGCAGGCTTTGAGGATTCGTTAGTTACTGGTTACAGGTGAAGTTTAGGTTTAATTAAATGTGCGCATCTGCGGTCTAGTGGTTGCAATGTTGCTCTCTCTTTATTCAATGACCCTGGGTTTTGATCCCAATGAGACACGAACATTAAAATTAACTTTTGTAGTTTCTTCCAGTTTGATTAGGACGGTACAAGCTGGTATCAATATTTGACATCTAAAATTTTTATTTAGATTTTTTTTCTTGGCATGCATTATATTGTAGCCCAGTTATCGGTCCAACGATGACCAAACTAAAGCCTTATGGAAAATCCTTAGGGGTTTGTCCAGCAGTGGACGACGTCCACGAAGAAACGAATCATAACATGACAATAATTCCTAGAACAATGAACAAAAGTGGTTATTTTATCTCTACTAATAAAATATAAAAGCTGCATTAATTAACAAAATAATCTAGACTCTATCACTATCACCACCTATGGGGGGTCAAGGGTCAGAGGGCGGGGGTCGCTGATAACGCATCGCCGTGTTATCAGCGATCGGCGCGAGTCGAATTATCGCGACTCGTTCGATTACTCGGCCTTATTCCTAATCGAGCCTTGGTTGTGAAATAGGGCATGACATACATAGGGGCCACTATACATTCATTATATGTACTTCTTTTGTGGTCGCGGGTTCGATTCCCAGCAGAGGCTCGTTCTTGTGCCACTGGTTTCGGGGCTCACTGTCTATCGTCGTCATCGTCATCGTTTCAGCCGAAAGACGTCCACTGCTGGACAAAGGCCTCCCCCAAGGATTTCCACAAAGACCGGTCCTGCGCCGCTTGCATCCAGGTACTTCCCGCGACCTTCACCAGATCGTCGGTCCACCTAGTGGGAGGCCTGCCCACGCTACGTCTTCCAGCTCGTGGTCGCCACTCAAGAACTTTTCTGCCCCAGCGGCCATCAGCTCTTCGAGCTATGTGCCCCGCCCACTGCCACTTGATTTTAGCGATTCTGCGGGCTATGTCAGTCACTCTGGTTCTCCTACGGATCTCCTCATTTCTGATTCGATCACGCAGGGAAACTCCGAGCATAGCACGCTCCATCGCTCTTTGGGTGACCTTGAGCCTTCTTATGAGGCCCATAGTAAGCGACCACGTCTCAGAGCCATACACCATCACTGGCAACACACACTGTCTATAACTATTCTAGAATGTTTAAAAAAAATATTTCAAATCAAATGCTTAAACCTTTTTAAAGAAAACGTTAAACGTAACTAGTTTCTTTTCAAGTAATGATAAATGTATTTTAATATTTTATTAGAACACACCCAATTAACATTATTAATGACAGAATTAATCCGGCCGCTACAACTAAAAGACATATTAAAATAATGTGTTTGATTACTACAAACACGAATTTTTATAGCCGCAGCCTAATTTTATACTCAAATCTGTGTCTACGCGTTATCACCACAGTGCAGGTATAAGACAGTAGGATTATGCCCAAGGCATGTTTGTCAGTCCAAAACAAAATATGAATCAAACATTCGACATTTGCGAAACCAATATGCTTCAAATACGCACCATTGAAGTTATTAAACAGAACAATAATAATATGAATCTTATTTAGTCTGGAAGACAATCCATTTCTTTCAAATCTACTTTTAAAACCACTAATAACTTAACTTAGTTGTGTACAAAATACTGTCTTCTATCGAAAGAACAGTCCAGATGTGCCCTTTTCACTTGTGTTTTTCAATAATTTCTTAACTTACATGATGTTCTAAAAAACGTCAATAACTTATCGAACGTTCAAAGTACAATTATTTAAACCCAAGGCACGACTTCCATGCAATAGAACTTACCAGTGTTCAGAGATTGCAAAAACTGTGATAACTTCGAAAATGATTTTTATTTTTCTAACTTTAAACTTTTCTTATTACTTGGAAGGGCCTACTGAACCTCTATGCCTGCCCATCACTATCACGGTCCTCTTGTTAATGCCTCCACCGGTGGTCTGAGTGACGCCCTTAATTAGCGCCAGGAATTCGGTATTTCTGACTGTTTTACATTTCATATCGACTATGTAAACTAAAGTTTAAAATGCGCGGTTAAAAATGTACCCCTGTGTATAAAGTATCACAAAATTAAGAAAATGTAAAGATATGTGATCAATCCAAAATGAGCATGAAATGTTTCTAAATGAACTTCGTAGCAGACTACGAGAGCTACGACGTAGACTCTTCCAGAACGTCTATTCTACGCCGTAGCACGACACAAAAACTTAAGAGATGTGCGATTATCAACAGCCTCGGGCACTGGATAGTCTTCATAAAGTACTTTTAAAGTAACCTTACACTACGCACTCACTGCTTTATTAAGTACTCTACCCACCAACTGAGTTTACACCTTAACCCCAAGTTATAAGACTCACTTTTAAATGACTTCTTATCAAATAAGTAGTCCGTCTCTCAAACGGGAGCCGCCGTCATATCTACAAGTTCAAATTCGTAAAAAGGATTGCATATGCCCGATAGTCCTCCGGCGCCATCTTGCGATAACACGCTGTATAAATCAACGTTAACGCACTCAACGATAATACCCCGGTCGGGAGATAAAAGTATTAATCAATACGATTCCTTCGACCTAATGGATTCTTAATGTGAGATACAGCCGTCAACTGCTCGGAAATATGTGTTTCATGTCGGGATTGGTCGAAATGGAACGTTAAAGTACGTCATATTAATGTTTGCTTTGGTGGTCAAATTGAATCTTTTTTTTTATGCTAGACAAGGCAGGTATTTGACCACAATCGCACCTGGTGTTAAGTGAGATGCAGTCTAGGATGGTACATATCTTTTTTTTTTTTTTTTGCGTCGGGAAATGCTTTGCGCATGCCCACTGGCTGATGGGGACAGTCAGTCAGTGGGTTATGTGGGACTCCCCCCGCCGGGAGGGCGGGGCCTACCCACTAAAACCCGACGGTGTCCTCCGGGGCCATTGATACGAAGCCGCGAGTTATTGTCCTATTGGACATTCGTCCGCGGCTCCGTCTCAGGCTACAGCTCGCTCTTGGGCGAGCCCCTCCAGCTTCGAGGGGAATAGTGATTCCCCTCGGGTCATCCGCTAACGGCGCCCTGGACACTGGTGCGCCGGCGCCACGGGTCTCGTTAGGCGCCCGCCGGGCATCCCCATACCCGGCGGTCGAGACTCCTAAGGAGGAGCGTGGAGGTTGTAAACCCTCCTGCGACGCCCTGGACGACGGCGGCGGATCATAGGGGCGTCAGCCGAAGCCTCTCGCTCCCTCTCCGCCGCTTCCTTCTGCGAGATAACTGCCTCGCAGAAGGAGAGCATTGCCTGCCATACCTCCTTACTCCCCACCATGCGGGCCACTACGGCCTGCAGAGAGAGGTCGTCTCCCACTGCGGCTACGAGGGACTCCCGCTCGACATCCCACGCTGGGCACACCTCCAAGGTGTGCTGTGCGGAGTCCGTCGCAGCATCGCAGTGCCAGCACCTGGCGTCGAGCTCCCGACCTATTCGGTGGAGATAGTCCCCGAAACAGCCGTGGCCCGTAAAGATTTGAGTCGTCCGGTACGTTAGACGACCGTGCTAGCGTAGCACCCACTCATCTAGCACGGGCTGGATGGCGCTTAGGGTGCGGCGGCCAGCAGCGCATCGGGCCAAACGGTGCCCCCAAGCCTCCATGGCTACCTCCACGTGTCTATCTCTTTCTGCCTCGACCTCTCTGAGCGCTGGACGTTGGCCCTGGGCCCTTTGGTCTCCCCGCCACTGATAAATCGCAGCAAGGACCAGAGAGTCGAGGTCCCAGGGTAAGGTTCCAGCCAATGCGATGGCCGCCTCAGTAGCCACGGTGCGGTACCCACGTATTACCCTCGCGGCCATCACCCGCTGGACTGCAAGGATCTGCCTGGTGTTAACCCCTTCTAGGGCGTCATACCACACTGGGGCCCCATATAGGGCCATGGAGCGCACGACACCCGTATAGAGCCGCCGACACGCGTTTTTCGGCCCCCCTATATTTGGGAGCAGGCGGCTGAGGGCCCCCGCGGTGGCCAACAACTTCGGTGCCAAAAGTTTAAAATGTGTTTCAAACTTCCATCGACTGTCGAGGGTTAGGCCAAGGTACCGCATGGTACGACCCACCATAATTCGGACGCCACTCACGATGATGTGAGCCCCCTCCGGTGGTGCTTGCCGAGCCCTGTGAAAGCACATAGCCTCCGACTTTTCGAGCGCCACTCTTAGGCCTAGCTCGCGCATCCGCCGGACCACTGTCGCCACACCAGCTGTGGCACGGCGAGCCGCCTCTCCGTAGTCACATCCGCGGGCTGTCACCAGGGTGTCGTCAGCGTAACATGTTACGCCGACCCCAGTGATGAGTCGCCCGCGGAGGACCCAGTCGAAACCGATGTTCCACAGGAGTGGTCCGAGGACTGATCCCTGTGGAACACCGCACGATACCTGGTGACGGAGGAAGCCCTGCCGCCCCACACAAACCACCTCTCGGCCCGATAAGTAGTCAGCAATAACCGCCTGGAGATAAATAGGCACCCCGTGGTGTTTAAGGGCTTGCCTAATGCAGGCCCATGGTAGGGTGTTGAAGGCGTTAGCTATATCTAACGACACTGCCAATAACACCCCACCCCGGGCCACCTCTTTGGTCGCCAGCTCCTTTACTCGAAGTATGGCGTCTATTGTTGACCGCTCGGCCCGGAACCCAAATTGTTGGGGCGAGAGGTTCGGTCCAACCCTCTCAAGGTGCCGGACCAGGCGGGCATGAATCACCCTCTCCAAGAGTTTCCCACCCTCGTCCAGCAGCACAATAGGGCGATATCCAGAAGGGGAGTCCGCTGGCCGTCCCGGCTTCGGGAGGAGGACAAGCCTGCCAGTCTTCCAGAGCGAGGGAAATTTTCCCTGGCTAAGGCAGTTGCTAAACAGACACCTCACTCGCTCGCCCAAGATCTCTGCCGTCATTACCCACACCCTTCCAGGCACCCCGTCCGGTCCCGGTGCCACCTTCTTTGCGCGCAGTCGGAGTATGGCAGCACCAAACTCGCCCTCTGACACGGGCGCACGGTGGATCGAGCCCATACAAGGTGTTGGACATGGTGCTTTAAATGCAACTACTTAAAACAAGATTGATTTGCATATAAATTGAAAGATGAGACTTCATTCTATCAAATATCACTAATATCAAGTCATGATCTACTATCATAGTTATGTGGTGCGACCGTAAAGTGAACAAAGTCAAAATCATGGATTTTCTGACTTCTGTTTGTATTGTCAATTTATCCAATTTCGTTCACTGGTTTTATGTTATTACTTATTAATGTATTATCTTATACCTTTATCTTAATCTGTGTGTTAAAATGAGTGCCTAAAAAACTTCTAGCTTGGCTATTTTGACGTATTTTTAAAAGGTATTTTTTTTAATGAAAACTGCGTGTTTTAGTTGACATCTTGGGCGATCTTTAACAAACCATGAATGAGAGATGATAGATGACAACGTGGGCGATATTATTACTCAGTTTTTAGACCCTTATTCATCCCTATTTTCGAGAAAATCACAAAAAACTAAATAAAAGCGCCTCATTTTTCCGCATAGCAAAATTAACTTAGGTAAAATTCGTTACTCTAAAATAATGTCAGGTAAACCAAAGATGTTTATTTTGGTTTATGAGTTGTTTATCGTGTGCAATTCAGTAAAAATACTCATTAAAATGAAAAACCTCAAGTCAAATAGAGATTTGTATGCATTATTAAAAACCACGATGAAAGATCGCGCTAGTTCTTTAGCTAGGATACTAGAGCTGTTTTCGCATACACTCTCTTCAGATAAACAGAGGTAAGTACTAACGTAGTTAATACTTTATGAACATAAAGAAATACTATAAAACAGATATAGTAAAAAAATCATATTGTCATCATCTCAAAAGATTGTCGTTGAATTTAGTACATACCATACATACATTTTGTATGTATTTTTTTCTTCATTTATGATTGTGTTAGGTAGGTACTGAGTTACACATTTTATTTATCAGATAACTATAAAAAAAAAACAATAATTTCATTGACATTGTTTGTCGCAAGAAGAAGTAGTGTCATTATAATGAGCACCAGTTTTTAGCTACAAACGTAGATTGGCTTAGGCAATCTGTTGATTGGAGTCAGTTTTGTAGTCCGCTAAGTCCCTATAAAATTGCATTAGTATGTATCTAACAGCTAACAGAATATAAAATCAAGCTCGACAAAATCGAACAAAGTGATTGTGTGCAATGAAAAATCAGGCGTTTGCAAAAACATTTCTTTCATAAGTTTAACACTTAATGAGAATAAATTTAGAGTATTGTTAGATTATGTATCTAACAGTTAACAGAATATGAAAACAAGCTCGACAAAATCGAACAAAGTGATTGTGTGCAATGAAAAATCAGGCGTTTACAAAAATATTTCTTTAATAATTTTAACACTTAATGAGAATAAATTTAGAGTATTGTTAGACTATGTTACTCTTTAAATATGGAAACAGACCAAAATGAGTGAGTATTTGCTTTTAATTGAACAATAAATACAAGTTTTTCATCACTATATTTTAAGATTTTTTTTCACTTATATTAATTGCCATCTAATAAGTAAAATCTATCACATTAGAAAGATAAACTTGTCAACCTTACACTGTAAAAATTTGAAGTTACTACGTTGACGCAATCTCATTTTATTTTAAAAACACTGAGTAAGGAAGCGATGTCCAACGCTTTGTATGGGCTCGATCCAGTGTGGGGCGGGGGGGGCTCTGTTGATGCCTCTGGATGTGTCCGCATAGGCGGTGGGGAGAACTCCGCCTGCACCGGGAACAGAGAGGTCATCACTGTGCCCAGCAGCGCGGGCTCCATAGTGTCTGTGATCGGCGGTGCCCACGGGCGGAGTTTTCCCCTCGCAGACCGGTAAGGGCGACCCCACGGGTCTCGGTTGAGCGTCTCCAGCATCTCCTCCCGGGCCCTGGACTTAGCCTGAGCGATCGCCACACGGAGGGCCTTCTTGGCCTGTTTGTACGTCTCGTACAAGGGGCCGTCGAGCGCTGGGTCGCGTAACCGTCTGCGCCGGTGGCGGGTGGATTCGCGCTGGGCTGCAATCGCAGCCCTGCGCAGCTCGGCGATCTCCTCCGTCCACCAGTATACCTGCCGCTTGGGAGGCACGGGACCTACCCGGGGCATTGCGCTGTCACAAATGTCCACCATGGCTTTCCGGACCCACTCCGTCTCTCGCTCTACGTTTAGTGGCTCGCTACCTGCAGGCTCCCAATCCTTGACAAGGGCCGCCTCAATCAGCATATCCCTGTCAAGGCTTGCAAGTTTCCACCGCGGAAATGGCGAGGGGCCAACCTGCGACTGCTGTGGTGTCATCCCGGTACCGTAGGCAGAAACTTCAAAGGTAATGTACCTGTGATCAGACAGGGACTCTGCCTCGGTCCGTACTCGCCAATCGGCCACGCGGCGTGCGACAGCAGGGCTAGCAAACGAAACGTCCACTATGGACTCGCCCTGTGGTCGCACGCACGTGGCTTCCGTCCCGGAGTTGAGTTACACCAACCCCAGGACGACCGCCCAGCTGCGCAAGATAGCTCCTCGAGCATCCGTCACCCTTGCACCCCAGTCTGCGGCTTTGGCGTTGAAATCGCCCGCCACGAGTGTGGGGAGTGCGAGCCCTCGAATGTGGGATCCCAGTCTGTCCAGGCTGGACTCAAACTCAGCGACCGATCTACTGGGAGGGGAGTACACTCCCGCCACCAGTAATCCCCCACACCTGGCAAGTACAAAGCCATCGCCCCTGGCGACCGTACTGGGTTTGTGCGCGCCTGCCCCAATCAAGGCCACCAGCTGTTGGGAGTCTACTGCCCAACTGTCTCTATTGGGCAGGACATAGTAGGGCTCAGACACAACCGCCACGTCTATCGACCACTCCACTATGTGCTGCATGAGAAGATCTTGTGCAGCAGTGGAATGGTTGATATTCGCCTGCAAAACCTTGATGTTCATCTTTACCCAGTGGTTGTGTCCATCACCTCAGTCCTGCCCCGCTGCTGGGGCTTGGGTGTGGCGGTGGGTGTTCCATCAGCCCCCTGCCTGCCCATCCTCCCTTGGACTTTAGGTGGGGTGCAGCTTTTGTTTCCCACCCTGTGTTCTGCAGGTCTACCTGCGTCTGCGCACAATGGATAGTGCGGAGGCGCAGTGCAGTCCCGGCTCTTGTGCCCGGGTTGTCCGCAGCGAAAACAGAGCTCACTGCGGTCCACCTCCGACGGACATTGGGCAACGACGTGCCCTTCCACAAGGCAACGGTAACACCGCTGCGGCTTAGACGTCAGAACCCTGACTTGAGCAGACACCCAACCCACTAGGAGCCGCCCTTTCACCAGCTGTTTGGCTACCTCCACAGGCACCCGAACAGTCGCTGACCCACTCCCGAGGAAGCTTTCTCTAATTGGGCCGACGCGGACACCCTCAATGGCGCAATTACCAGCCTTGGCAACCGCTACCGCAAGCTCCTCACCTGTGACGGAGTCGTCTAAGCCAGTTATTCGAACTTCTACAGTTTTCACTGGCCTGGAAACCCGCACATCTTCTTCTGGGAGTACCTCGCGAAGCTTGGTTGCGAGGGCGTCCGCCCTGTCGCCGCTGGTGGCACCGGGGATCTCTAATAACTTGCCCCCGGTTTTGGCCTTTCGGAAACGGAGCCCGGTGACGATACCAAGCTCCTCGATGTTGATCCGGGATTTCGCTTCCCGGATTAAGTCCTCATATTTAACACCTCTTTCCTTAGCGCCTGGCTGCAGAGTGAGAACAATTGCAGCGGAGCGCGGTGGGTGAAGGTCAGGAGACGCCTTAGAGGCTGGCTTGAAACCAACTGGTTGGGTTAGGTTATTTTCCCTGTTCGACTGCTTACGAGTTTTTCCGCCTCCACGCCTAACCACCGTCGACCAACCTTCCTCCATGGTTGCAGGTGGGGGTGGGAGTGAGCGGGGCTCGCGAGCGGGGGGCGGCCCAGGAGTAGGGGCGCGCCTGGCTCCTTTCTTCTTTTTGTTTCTCCTAGTAGTGGAGACAGGGTTGGCCTCTTTCTTTGCTGCAGGCGTCGGGGCAGTCTGGGACCTGTCAGCCGTATGCTGCTTGGCCGGCTTCTCAGGTTTTGCCGAAGGCCCGGGTGCCGCGGGTTTGGACGTTGCCACATTCTTTGAAGGAGGGAGAGGTGGGAATTCCATCTCCATCTCCGCGCTTCTCCTGCGCCGATCCGCAGCCAGCGGGGGTCGGAGGCGCTCCTCAGGTAGAAGCCTGGGCTCGAGCGCCTCTATTCGTGCGTTGACCATGTTCCCCACCTGGATCATGACGTTCCGCGCGTACTCCTCTGGGTCAGGCTGTTGAGACTGAGCCGGGGGGGGAACGGGAGGGGGAGTAACCTTACTGTTGAACTCCTTCAGCGCCTGGAACTCTTTCTTCAGGTCCTCCAGCTCCCGTTCCAGCTTCTTGTTGGCGGCTGTCAGCCGCTGCACCTCTTCAGATGGCGAGCGATCAAGGAGAACCTAGATGGCCCCAGCGATGTTCACTGAGGACTCCTTGAATGCTCGCTGTACGGTCCCCGAGATATTCGGGCACTTTTTATATGCCGCAACGACTGCATCTGTGCTGGAGCGGATGTACTCCAGTAGTTCTGCTGTCGTGCGTTCCCGCGCCGCATATTCAACACGAGCACGCATCTGGAGCAGTTTCTTGGTCCAGATCTCAGCGTGCTCGTCAGCCTCTAGTCCTGCTAGGGTTTTGCGCTCTTGTGCTTCCGCCTGCTTTTTCAGAGCTCGCTCAGCCCGTACTCCCGTTGTCACGGATCTGCCGCGACCTCGCTTAACGGAGGGCGCTTTAAGGTCTCTAGCTGGTGAGCCAGAGCTTGCGCTCCCCAATGCCTCATCCGAGTCACCGTTTCTTGTCCGTGCCTGTTTCACGGCATGCAGCCTCTCTGAGGTTCGTGAGCCCGTGCGCGTGCCGGCACGCGAGACGGATCGCGATGTCCTGCTTGCAACCGAATCAAACGACATATCCGTCGCATTCCCCTCAGTGTCGGAGTCCTCCATACCAGCGCTCTGGGCCTCTCCAGGGCACGTGAGGAGCTCCGCATTCTCCGCCACGGCATCTGCACTCTTCTCCCTGGCTATGCCGGCGGCACCATCGCCCTCGCCATCATTCACACCATCGTCCAAGTCGTCTAGCAAATCAGAGTCCGTTAGTCGTTCGCCTAAGTCGTTATTGCGCGGCCGAAGCCGCGAGGCAGTGATGGTCCCCCCGTATACGTTGGACCGACCGCTTGGTGAGCGGCCACGGGATTCCCCAGCATCGCTGGGACCCGCCCGGGTATTATACAATGTCTTGTCACTTGCCATATCTTTTTTTGCTGCTTACGGGCACAGCTGCCCCGTCTCTCCACCTGCAAGGGGTAGCAGCCGATGATACTCCGCCGACTATACCAGGACCATTATTGGACTCAGTATCCCTTCACCCCCCTCCAAAGCTTCAGGATCGAGGGTGTTATAGACTTTTCCTTGTCGCGACCCGGGCAAATGCCCCGACGGTCCCCGGCCCACTCAGTTGTGACTTACGGGTTGCCCGGCAGGTCCGCCGAGTTGACGAAGTCCTGCCGCGCAGTTGTTTTTTATAGAGGTTTTCTCCTCGTGGCCCTGGTAGAACAGGACCCCCGGTCCGCAGCAGCGGGTTACGGTCTGCTCTATGCCGCTGCTCAGTCAGCTCTGCTAATCAGAGTAGTACCGAGAGCGGCTCTCCAAAGAATGGGCCCGAGCAAACGCCCCGGCCCCCTCCTGTGGGGGTTTTTAAAGATGTCCCCTGCATCGCGACCCGGGAAAAAATCCCTTAGGTCCCCGGCCCACTCAATTGTGGGTTACGGGTTGCCCAACAGACCCGCCGAGTTGACAAGTCCGCGCCGGTAACCGGTACCCCCCACTAGGGGGCCTTCCCCTATCCGCAACCTGGGGACGCGTCCGATGGCAGACCCAAAACTGCACACGGAAGGATGGTACATATCTGCCCTGTAAGTGCCTATTCACTCTCGCCTTGAAAACGCCCGGATTATAGTCTTCAGGAAATACAGCAGCAAGCAGCGAATTCCAGTCCCTGGCTGTTCGCATGAAATCATCTTAAAGTGACTCTATGTTATTTCTGTAATTACCTATCTTGTTATGAAAAACCGTGTCTGTAAATATGTCGTTTTAAAAACCTTGAGATAAAAGTTAAATTGAATTATGTACGTGTGATTTTTGATCTGACTTATTTTGGTTTCACAAGGCATACTTTGGACTATGTGAACCCAACTCACGAAAAGGTTTTACTTTTAAGTGACTTAATATGAAGGGTTTTAGATGCAATAGCCCAATTTTATTATAAAAACAAAGTTAGTATTCTATTAATTTCTGGTAAATAGGAAGTCAGAAAAAAATTGTAATAAAGAAAAGAAAATACAAAGATTCCTATCCAATAATACTATGTGTAAAGGAAGTTCGAAGTGTTTCAAGTGCAAAGTTCAAACAATTTAGTCCCAGCTACATAACTATGTATATCTTTATTTAATTATACGAGCGTTAAAACAAACGTTAATTTAATGCAAAATGGCCGAATAAGATCAAATTAAAGGTTACGTTCAAAACCTTACATTGTTCATAATACTTTTTGCTCGCACACCTAAATCGTCGATCGGAGATACTGAGAAAAAATAATAGTTGTATGTAAATGAGCCACGCATGCGCGATGGAGTGATAGCAAATCTTGCGGCGAGATCTCCGGGCACCTGCGTATCTAGTTGGCGAGGCTATCGCCGCATCGGCCCAATCTGGAGGTTGCGTGTATGATGTATTGTTACACTCGTTATGGTACCCATTTGGTTTTAAAAACGAAAATGAGGTACGGTTTACTTAACCCACTTGTTACGGAATTCACTTTTTCTATCACTTACCTTAAATCAGTCATGATAAATTTATCTCTAAACAATCGCTCCAAAACTTTATAGTTATTTACATCAGTGTACTTATAAGACTTGGACAGTACTGCGACACACCTCATCTTTCAAATGTTGCACATAAAAATTGTTTAAACTACCCACATTAGTAAAAATATTTATGTAAAAACTGGCGTTCTTTTAAAAGAACGCTAGTAACAAGTGGGTTAATCTGTTACTGGCTGGAAATTCGAATTATTTAGCAAAAAAAATCTTTTCAGAAAACTCGTTTTGGTGGTGTTTTGTTTTTGAAAATGAGAAAGGGTTGACCGGCATTTGTTTTAAAATTTTTCTCATAGTCAGAAATTAGACCGAAATCATTCTTAATTTGAATCTAATTCTTTTTATAGCTACACCTTAATGTTACTGACGGGATTTTAGTTTCACTTAAGAAAGATGTTAATGTTTTTCGTTATTGGGTGAAATTCTTACATTCCACAGATGGATAATAGATAAAAGATAACAAATAAAACGTGAACATTAATTACAGTTTTTTCCTTATTTTCAGGTAAGTTCACTTTCATTAAGGAGCAAAAAATATTGGGCCACAAAATACAGGTAAGTATGTGACCTACTATCAAGGAGCAGTAAAAAAATATTATGATATGTATTCTTTATTATCAGTAACTTTTAACGAGTATTCCGTTACATAAATTCCTAGTAATTTGGTCAGAATAGTCGGCCATGACTAGCACCAAAATGCAGCCTTCAAAAAAGACTAGCCCCTCCATTTTACTAGACATCGTACAACAGTACCAAAATACAGATAGTTCTGTAATTTTTGTCTACGATATTTATCATTTTATCGATACAATCGGAAGTTGATTGATTTCGTGATCAATAGATTACGTATCGCTTCGTACAGAATAGTCTGATTGTGTGATAAGGGTTCCCTTGAGATCAGGATAATAGGTAAGGTCTAGGCTGCGATTGTGTTTGTAATGTTAAGTATTAGATGAAGTAGTTCTGTTTTATCTTAGTTCTTTAAGCAGTTACAGTAGTTTAGCACATAGTTTTGGAAGTTTTAAAGGTTGTATCAAACTAGGTTTAAAACTAAATTAAAAACTAATCTGAATTTCAATTTTTATTAACAGGATTTTTTTTTCTTTTTGAATTCATTGAGAAAGTTGATAATTAGGTCAAGTTTGATGATCAATAAAAATCTTATTACGACTGCCTTTTCAATCAGTATCAGACATTTCAAATTAGAACTAAGAAATCTTAGATCTTCTAATTTCAATCTAGCCAGACGTGCCTTCATCTGACGTTCCAACACGAAGCGTCCTATCAAAAATCGCCCAGCCACGTTTATGGCAGCAACTTTTTTATTTGACATTTTATACAAGTTTATTCAAACAACGATAGGATCGCAGACGTTATCTCTCAATGCAACGTTACCGCGCGCTCCGTTGTGATACCATCTCGGCCATTGCTAGTTCAGTATGATAAGCCGCTGTGTGTGTGTGCGCGCGTCGCTGTGTGCGAGGGGAGCGCGCGCCCGACCGCCAGTCACTCACTTTGCGCGGCAAAAGTATGACGGCTGACCGACCACGCGGTTAAAAATGTCAATTAAAATACAACAGTGAAAAAAACCTGTGATGTTATTGTGGCTGAGGTACCTGAAACAACTGGAGCTGGCCTGCGCCGCCCAGACGCCGCCAGACGGCGCTGGGCTCGCCAAAACAATGTGTAAGTGTTGTTTACATCGGCTGTTATCTATTTATGTGTGTTATTCGCGTTTAATTGTTATGGGCAAGGTTCGAGTGCTATAATGTGTAAAAATAACATGAAATTCAAGCGAAAAACGTGAAAATGCAGTGAAATAATACGTAATACCATTAAATTTGTTGAAAAACAGTTGACGGCTACTGAAACTTATGAAAGTAGACTTTTAAATGATTATTTGATTAAACGAAAGTGATTTTATTAACTGAATTCGGCTGTAAATAAACTGTAAACACTCACTTTTGACAACCAACACAAATGTAGAGACCAAAAAACATTTTAGTTGATTTAATTTTATGTAACGTCGATTTATTTATATAAGTAGAGGTATTTTAAACATTATAGAGTAAGATTTTCATTGCTTATAAGGGCATAATTGTGTGTAATATAATAATAGAGCTGAAATAGATTGTCTTTATAAGCCTTTCAAAAACTCTGCTTTGACATACAACTGTGAAATATTTTGAGCGCTTGTTTTTATTAAGATGCAGTTTAAACAAAATACCTCAATATCATTCAACTTACCTATTATCTAAGTAAACTATTTTTTTACTCCATTCTTCATTCGTTAACGTTGTTTATTATGATAAAAATGTCGTTAAGTTATTTCTTTATCTTGTTTGAAATGTGATTGCGCCAGCAGCTGGGGGAAGCACTGGTTTCTTATTATAAGTAACAACGAACTTATTATTATTTGTATATTTGACAATTTTGAGAGCAAAACATTTTGTACCATAACAGTGGAAAGTAGAAACCAAAGTAGATTTAAGTTAAGGATCATCTTTAACTAAAAAACTGCGTAAACATGATAAAGGTTTGCCTTAATACTCGTGCTAAGATGATTACTCTATCATTGTTACATAAATATACGTTTTAGGATTATTATTAGCTCTACTACTCACATAATGAGCACATACCTTCAATCGTAGAGATTCCTATTATTGACTTCATCTAAGATTTTTTATATTTTATACTGAGACACACTCGCGAGAAGTGTCGGGGTATTGTATAATAAAACAAATGGCGACCTTCGATAAACTACGACAGCTGAAGTCTTAAAGGCGTTGGAAAAAGGTTTTGATGCTTAAAAAAAAATACTCTCAAGAAACTCATTTGAACCTGTAATCTCATATGCGATGAAAGAACTCTACAAAGACAGTAACATTTCTCAGCGACGTCTAATTTTAGTCGTACCAGATATTAGCATAACTCATGTCTAGCGCACATTTGTGTTCCCCAGATTATGTTCCCGCGATCACGAGCGGCGATTGTAATCAGATATACTGACGTAAGATAAAAGATTTAAGGAGATACGTCAGAATGAACGAGTCGAAATTCCGCCCGTGTGTGGCGCGCACGCTGTTTTGACAGCCGCTGTCAGTGTCAAATGTGTCAAAGTCGTGGCACGCGAGCGAACGGGAGAAGCGTGCAAGCAGTTTTTAACCAACAATTCGCCGTAACTGGTGCTTTAAAAAATGTGTAGCACTACCTGCTACTGCTAGCTACTTTGTAAACCTAAATAGATCACTTTGTGTTTATCATTCTGTATCGAGGGGCTTACACTATCTCAAATCATTCAAATAAAACAAACAAATGGAATATAAAATCTGTCAATCTCATACAAAAAACACCGGTTATTTTTATAGTTACAGTAAAGTAAGTTGATGAAAAATTTTATATCAAAGACTAAGAAGAAGAATATTCCACAATGGAGGTGTGTTGATGACTAACGCCCGTATTCACAAACGATGCTTGCTTAAGTGAAGCAGCAAATCGAGCGCACAGCGTTGAATAGAGCTCTGTGATTGGTTCGCGTGTCACCCTGTGTGTCCACGCGCATTGTGAAACCTCATAGTAAATGTTTGTGAATACGGGCGTTAATCTTAATACAAGTACGCTTCTATGCTTTTCGTTCGCTATAGCTGCAAGCTCGTGCGTGTAAGCTTTATCTTTTGTTTCAACTGAACTCTTTATGCCAAAGACATAAGAGCTGTTTTCCAATAGTTACTTACTAATGGGAAGTCTAAGTAGACGTTTTTCTATTTGGAATGCTTATGAATATTTTAATTGAGGTCTAAACAGATGTTTATCAGCCAATCCTTTGGTTTGCGAAGTGAAATTTTATTCTTGAGATCATACGTTTTGATTAATTAGTTAGTTAACAAAAGCGGTAGCAAACCTTGAGGAATTTTCAAGTTTAATTTGATATTATCTTTCGAATAAATGTGCAGTAAACTCTATCGCAGTAAATCATACTTTTTAACTTACTGTGACTAAAGAAACACACACGACATACTTAGATATAGTTTTCCTTATAATTATTTTGATAAACATCTAAAGTGGTCATCTACATTACTGTTGACCTCCCTTCTTATCTAAGTGCTTAAATTATTTCTAACGCGTGTTAAAAGGAACGAAAAGGAAAACGTATAAAAAGGAATTATCACTGTCACACTAAAAAAAAAACACAAAACAACAGATTTCTAAAATTATGTTGAGCTTTAAAACATAGAGCTGGCACTCAACAATTTGATCAAAAGAAAAATAATAAAAAACTATAAAACAAAAGATTTCGAAAATTATGTTTGGCTTTAGAACTGGCACTCAACAATTTTGATCAAAAGAAAAATAAATTTCAAATTTCGAAAACAGTGTGACGTGTCTGTGCGCAGCCGACCGGCTCCCGATGCGATAGGGGGCGCTATCAGCAGCACAGATTTCACATTCACTATCAGATGGATGCCTTGGCGCATGTGTGCGTGTTGGGGTGACTGACAAGGTTCCATTGTGGGAGCGACGAAACACCATGAGAAAGAGACGGATATACCCGAATAGACAGGTGTAGGCTGCATTTTGAAAGCAAACCAGTGATAAACCACAGATTTTCATCAAGAATGCCATTTGCCAGATATTTTGGCCTCTTAAAAGATGGCCAAATGATCTAGGACGAGTAATCCAAATTATTTTTTAAATGTCATGTTGATAAACATTTCAGTAGTGTAACAGCCATGTTTTTACTGGAATCATTTTATTTTCTGAATTTTTCAAGTTGTTAAAAGTTTTGAAATAGATTTTTTATGAATTAGTAGAGTCAGTCCAAATCGAATAAAGTTTTAGCAAATAAGATATAAGTAAGATTTTGTGAAAATAAAACTTGGGAAAACACCTAATGACGATGCACATAATAGAAAAACAACCAAAATGAAAAATGATGTTAGACAATAGCTTTCAAAGTGACATTTAGGTGGAGACTTCGTTATACATATTTTATCCGACTCACTGTGCGATAGCGAGGGGGTCGGTTATCAGATCATGGTGCTTCGCGCATGCGTGTATGGCGCACAGTTTAGGGAAGGCCTCTATGAAGACAAAAGGCCCATTATTATTCTTAAAACAAAAAGTTCAAGGCACATATAAAACTTGGTAGTTTTGTTGAAACTGCTTCGTACTAGCAACAGGAAAGAAGTTATGAAGAGGAAAAAGGACTCTGTTAGAAACGGCAGGAAGAACTTATTGATTTGATAAAGTTTTTAATATTTTGAAATAAAAAGATTGAACTGAAAATAATATCATGTTAAATTAAAATTATGGAGAGTAAGTTTTTATTTAATTTTGCCTATAACAATGTGCGTTGAAATCATTTAATGAAAATACCTATCATTTATGAAGTGTAAGACTTATTTATTATATTTCAAAGTACAATTTCAATAATAACTACTTGCAAGAAAGCAAAGAAATGATACTTTACTTTTAATATTCATAAGTTTCTTCTAAATTACACAATGTCTTACACCAACGAGAAAGAGTGCTTATACATACAGGGTGTCCCAAAAAGTAGTGTCAAGCCGAAGCCCAGAGGTAGAGCATCACTAGGACTACCCAAATCACCGCGACTTGATAGTTCGAGTTATGATTTTTTTTCAAAATACAGGATTTTAGTTTACATTCGTGTTAAGGATATAAATACTTCTGAATCAACTAGGCCTAGTATTAATCTAATAATAATGAAAAAAATCAGGCATGCAACTTGACAATTTGCGCCACAGTGACCAAAAAAGTGCCTAAGCACAGAAATTTAAAACAATCATGACTCGAAAACTATCAAAAATCGTGGAACATACATGGTGATGATTCGGATAGCCCTAGTGATGCTCTACCTCTGGGCATCGACTTGACACTTCTTTTTGGGACACCCTGTATAAAATAATATTCTTTATATCGAGTTTCCACATACATACATTTTTTATCCCCAGTAAGACCTTATCAGTAGGCAAGTCGGGAGGCGTGTTATTTCCTCCCGATAAAAACTGCAACTGATAAGGCATTTTAATTAGCAAATACCTACTCCCTGATAAGAATTAAGTTTGATCTCGGAACTGAAATACCTCCAGATGGGTTTTTCCATTGTTTTAGCAATTAATGCAAATAAATAAATTTAATGATAAGGGTCAACCGTTTCATTATAAATATATCAGAAATATAGGCATTGTAACGATAAGGTGTTTCAAAAACCTAATTGTAATATAAAATGTTACTTTTAAAACGATGACAATAGTCCTTAAAACTGCCAATGTCTAGAAATTCTTTAGCAATTTTATAAACAACTAAAAATCTCCTGAAATAAATTGAACTGCCCGAGTTTATAGAACTTTAATCAAGGTAATAAGGCCCAAAATATACTTTATTACCATTTTCTTGTAAAATAGTACATTTTCTAAAACTTTTGCACACGGATTTCAAAAGATGCATAGACACAAAACTGACTTAGAAACGATATAAGTATGTACTAATTTGAAACAGTACAATTAAGGCTGACTTACCGCTAGGAAGTGATTTCTCTCAACACTAACAGAATAACCTACGAAGGAATAAAACACTGTGGGAAGAAGGAAGGAAAGAAAAAAACTGTTTTATTTGGCACTATACATAAACTTCTATTTTGCAATAAAGGCGACGCCGCGACGTATAAATAGACATATTAATCTGATGGACTGTAGACTCTACCAACAATATTCTATTCAAAATATTCCAAAATAATAACCCCCTCAAAAGCCCACGGGGCTTATCTAAACAATTTCTATTGTCTTATTAAGCGGTTTTTTCCCAAAATAGTGTTATCGCCCGAATCAGGAGTCGAACCTAATCGCTTATCCAATCTCGCTATCAGGGATCTTGGTCGCGCCGACCCCGACGGGAGGTTTTTGTAGCCACAACGTTATGTTTTTAATCCTTTTTGATCAAAATTATGGTTAGATTGTTGATTAATGGTAAGTAAAAAGTTGATTTTGAGGTAACGAGGTTGGTACGTCAACAATGAGGTCAAATATTATTGGTGTTCAGGCGCGTGCCTGTGCGGTTTCTAACAGTAAAACAACGATCTCGTGAAAGTGTTTGTGTCGACACATAGGCGCGTCCATAGATTTTTATTCTTGTATAATGTAGGTAGTTCACTTGCCATCCAACTCTCACACTGTAAAAGTATCTCTGAATAGATTTACTCTAATTTCATCAAAAACCTAGTTTTATTGCTGCTACCATACTGTGCCTAAACACAATACAATTGGTATTAAATTAGTTGAGACCTAGGTCTTGCAGAATTTATGCTAAGCATAGGTACTAGTTTTAAAAAGTTTTTTTTGTATTGATCTGTAACACCTACTACCAACTATGGTGACTATTTAGTTTTAACCTACCCTAAAAGTTATGATGACGGATACATTTATTACCCAACTTCAACAAAAAGAGGAGGTTCTCAATTAGGTAGTTTTAAGTTTACATATGACTACATTACAAAAAACAACCATAGATAACTCCACATAAACATTTGCTTACTGTGGGATTTGAATGTGCAACGTATTTCTGTAAACATACCACCAAGTCATCCGACCTTATAGTCAACGAAATCAAATTAGGTACATTTCGGTGAAAAGTCTGTCAAATAGACAAAATACAGTCTATACTTCTAACAAGTTGTAAAAGCTTTTCCATAGTTACTCAAAAGATTCCCAAAGCCCGCGATTCTAAAAAAAGAAACGCAAAACAAAACACCGGTTTCAAAATATAATTTAGTATTCTGTTTGCTCTAAATCTGTATCCGGGCATTTCTCTGTAAGCTCGTACAGGTCCCATACAAATGCTGTCCTGGCAATTATTTTTAACATTTTCCAAAAAACCGTGATCCATTTCAAAGAAAATTGACTATTATTTTAGTTAGATAAGGAGTCCCACTGAAATTATTAATATTTTCCGAGTTATTAGCGATTTTCCAAGAAATCATGACAGGGGACTGTTAATTGAGACAGAGGACTGTTATACTTTAAGAAAAAGTCATTTTAAATTGATCAATTATTTATTATTTTATAGCAAATCAATAGTAAACAAAATGTCTTTATAAAAAATTTACAGAAATAACAACTTTCCTTAATAAACATTCATATCAAAAATTAACCTTAACCTCTGAGGCACTGAATTCCGAGTACCACCCGTTCCTGCTATTTCATCATCAAATCTTTGAGGGGAATTTTTGGTCAATTCAGGTTCAGCAGATTAAAGATTTTCCGTTATAATGCTCACAAGAACCACTGTTGCAAAAGCAGCTGACACTTTTCATTGTTAGTCATCAACATCATTTCAGCACTGGACGTCCACTGCTGAACATAGGCCTCCCGCCCTCCCCCAATGACTTCCACATCGCACAGTTGGTAGAGCGGCCTGCATCCAACGCCTTCCTGCTACCTTTATGAGGTCGTCGGTCCACCCACAAGGTGGCTCGGTGTCGCTTGTCTCTCGCTGCGTTTTCCGGTACATGGCCTCTACTCCAGAACCTTGCTGCCTCATTGTTAGTGTTTTATATTTATTTGGAAAGCCGAGGATGGACCAGGAATGAATACTTGCGACCTGATGCACATATTTGTGCAATTTCAGGCAGAGGACTGTTGCCAGGGGACTGTGTATTTCGGCTAGATTTCACAATATTTACGAAAATGATGTTAAATAGTGTTTTAAGAATCTACCGATCAATTGAGACATAAATATTATATCAATTTATACTTTATTTAGAGATTATTAAGTAATTAACATGCATATTATGACTTACCAGAGGACTGTGTGTGGTGGCGATTCAAGCGCGTGTTCACCTCACAAATGACGCTCTGACACTAAAAAAATAGGCATCTCAACGCCGCATTCGGCAAGGTTGCCTATTTTATAGCAATTGCATTTCATTTCACTCAAAAAAAACATCGTAGCTATTATAGTTTTTTTATATTATGAATTTAAATTTTTGGCAGGGGACTGTATTAAAATTTTGGGGACAAAATTTACCGGAGTTTACTAAATAAATAAAATTGGTAATGAGAGCTTGTTTTACGAAAATAATATAATTTCATTATTATTCTTTATGCTATGAGCTGCCAGATGTATGTAGTTTCAATATCTTCTTCGTAAATCTCATTTCTAGGCGGAAATGTAGTGATGGGGACAGCCAGGGGACTGTATTTTTCGGGCTTCAATCGAGTCTAGAAAAAAACTAAAAATAGTTATGGTTCTAAAAACAAAGGGCCCGTAAAGTTTTGGGGTTAAAGTTTCATTACGAGTGTGTTTCGTTTAAATATTTTAATTGCTTTTTGAAAAAATCGGCCGGGACAGCCGATTACGAGCTTACAGAGAATCGCCCATCCATTACAGTATATTATACAAGTCCTATTCCACTTTATCTTTTATCGATTAGTGGACTCGCCCGATAGCACGATCGATCAATTCAAGTGCAATACACTGAACATATTTCATTTTATTTTATTTTTTTATCCACAACGAGGAAGCTCTTGGCCTGTATCTCACCTGATAGTAAATGATGATCAGGCCGAAGGTGGAAGCAAGCTTCACCCGGAATCCTCAACCACAGAGGAATTGGCTATCTTACCTCTAACTGCCGGAACACAACAATGCTGTTAACATTTTTGCCATAGCGACTGACTTAGGTAAGATGGTGTTAGCTAGCTATTTTGATTTTCTTTAGTCGTTTTCAAACTGGTAGCCCTTTTACTGTAAAAATGTTGATTATCTGAAATATACAGATAAAAAGAAGAAGATATAATAGGGTTATATGTATATTTTTTCTTTAAATATAACTATTATGTTTACTCAAATAATTAAGGTAGAGTCAATGATCTAAGTCACATTTTCACTTGTGTGAAAGAGGAAAATAAGGATTCTACGGATCTTAAATCATCATTATGTTTTACAATTAAATTAATTACTACTTCGATTATTCGATACGGAATAGACAACGTGTCATTCATTACTTTCTAGGTTTTTTTTTCTTCATCTATCAACTTTCATTTTTTTGTTCAAAAAATAAAAATCTTATCGGTGGTTTTAGACGACAAATGTTTATAGTGTAAGTTTTCGCGAAAAATCGATAAAATGCGTCGTTAAAAGTTTATCACGGAGCATCTTAGGGCTACAGAAATGAAAGTAGCATTTCTCGCACCCTAATCGTGCGTTTCCGCCATATTTCGGCTGCGGCCGAGTGGGCCGGGCGACTCACGCGCAGCTAATTGATTCCGCGCGGGGCGGGGCTGCCGAAAGGTCGCGGGTTCGAAGCCTGGCTGTGACGTTGACGAGATTGAACGTGTGAAGATTTTTAGATAAATCTCTAGTTTGGCTGTCTAGGATAATTATACTTTGTTCAACTGATTAGTTGTTAGTATGTGTTCCAATGTTTATTGGTATTTCTGCAAATCTTATGTTAAAACACATCATTTTCATTCAGAACATTATTTTTCACTTTTTCAACTAGACATAATATTAGATCGTACATATAATATGTAACTCTACTCGATTGTATCATATTTGCAACAATAGTTTTATCACTTGGTAAGGAAAAGTCTTACAATGTTTTAACATTGTTACATTGATGAAACTAACCCAAACTGTAACACACAGTAACGTCTCTAGCGGTCGCTCAGAAACGAATTTAACGGGTTAAGAATTCGCGTCAACTTGAGTCATTTTATCAAGTTAATAATCATCTAACATTTCAGTATCTTCAAAAACATCTAACAGAACTTTAGCGAAAAGGGCAGGTGTAGAATTATTTGTTTTATTTTTAATATAATTTGATAAATAAAAGGATTATAAACACGAAACTGCGACTACGAGCAAGTTCAAACTAGATAATTACAGGCGAGAAAATATTAATATCTGCGATCGCATAGATCAGTGTCGGCAATATAAATCGCCGCGCGTGCGCAAGGCAACAGATAACCGGGCTTTATTCATAAGCCTTGTTATGGTTGCTGTTGTATGGAATGCCATTGTATGAAGTGAGTTAGAAAAAATATAAAGATATGTAGGGTAAACCAGAGAGTGATTGCCCACTGGTAGTGATTGCCCGCTTTAAGAATAATATTGTCAGGTGCTGACTTTGAATCACTCTAGTTAGATTTGAATTTACTAAGTAGATGGCTCCGAGATCAATGTACAGTAGATTTATAATTTACAATAGGAAACACTAAAAAAAAAAACAGTTATGGCGGATTTTGTCAAGACGGGTGAAAATGTTACTCAAACAGGTAAAGACTTTAACAATTTTACTAAGGAATTACTTGCTTAGAGGTTAAATTTTTTTTGCAAGTTATTTAATATTCAACAAATGGTGTATAGTCATGATGAAATTACAAGTGTTTTCTCCATTATCAATGAAAATAACTGATAAAATTTGATTTCTAACGGTCATTTTAACGGTGGGTAATCACTGCACGTAAATCTGTATATTTTTAGTTATTGCCCACCATCATTTCAGTTATTGCCATATGTTAATGTATAGTTATTGCCCAGGGCAATTATTATTAGAGTGTTGCCACAATGCAGTAGCAGTGTTTAAGTTGCTCATTGCTAGACTTGTTTTGCAATTTACAGGCATAAATATTGAAATGGCTTTTAATGTTTCATTTTCAGTATGCCAAAGACTCCAAAAGTTCAATATAGCATAGAAAATTTGCAAAAAGCGATCGAAGCTGTACAAGATGTATCCAACAATTTATCTACAAGATAAATTGCTGAAAAGTATGGTTTGGCTTCAAAAAATTGATAAAAATTCAAACGCAAATACAAAAAATGAAAAACCTACGTTAAATCTACTAGTGAAAATGTTAATTGTAAGGAAATAGATACAACTTTACAAGAATAACCAACAGCTAATTGAACATTCTGAGCAACCACTTGAACTGATATCAAAGAAGTTAAAAAAATAAATAAATATAAAACTTACAAATAAAATTTCATCATCGTCATCTATGTTTTGAAGTAGATGATTCTGTCTCTACCGATTCTGACTCCTCAACATTCAGCTCAAGAAATATTTGATAATATAGTTAATAAGGCCAAACGCAATTTATTTTTAAATTTTGAAGACTGTACTACTAGAATTTAAGTTTAATGTTTTGTTTTGTTTATTTAAAGCCTATTTTGTCATTTTAAAATTGATTATTTTGTTTTAAGATACTGGGCAATTACTGTGCTTTGATGTGGGCAATTAGTGTAAGTAATGGGCAATGACTGTACTTTTTGGAGGATTTTAAATTTATTTCAATATTTTCTAAGTTACGTAAGTTTTAACTAAAAACTGTTAATATTCTGTTTAACAGTTTATTGAGTTATAAGAAAAAAGTCATAAATGGTTGATAATTAAAATACTTTCTTTAATTTTTCATCTCATTGGTTTTGAAATCTTTAAGAGCCATTTCACAAAAATATTCCGCGCGAATTTAGGTAAAAGCTGTCAACGCAACGTCAAAAGAGTAAAAAGAACGCTGAAATGGACAAAAAAATCTTGAGCCGTGACCGTATTAAGACTTGATTTAAGTTATTAATTTTAAGGTAGAATGAGGTATTCAAACTTGATAAATTAATTTAAATTTTTAATAGAGTTTAATAAGTCTTTTATATTTCGATTCATAATGAAACACGAATAGGTATAATATGTAAAATATATATTAAGTACAAAATAAAGACAGTCACATAGTGAAAAAAAAATCTGCCCCTTTACAGCTCCATCATCGGGCCCTGGATACGAAATATTCGTCAAGGCGAATCACACAAGCCCAAACTCCATAGGGTTCTATTGTTTTGTTACGGAGGTGGCCATTGCATCTCCTCCAGATCTATTATCAGACAGAGCTAAGAAATAAATAAATAAATATTATTATAAGTAAACAAATAACTAAAATAATTCATCTTACTATCTTACTTCTTACTAGTCTTACTAATATTATAAATACGAAAGTTTGTGTGGATGTCTGGATGTTTGTTACACTTTCACGCAAAAACTACTGAACAGATTTTGATGAAACTTTACAGTACAGTACAGCAGTACTAGGCAGTCTGTGTTCAACTATCACTCGGGTCGGAAGTTCCTATCGCAAGACCTTTGGTTCACTCAGTTCCGATACGACTCTAGTGCTGTGTGTAATTATTTTCGTGAATACACTGAATTTATTAATTTCTACGAGTGGATTTCATTTTGCCTGAGACCTACGCCATGAACCCTGAACCAGAAGACCCTGTCGCCAGCGACAGCGACGCTCATCCATCCCTGGCGTCGACCAGAATAACAATGTTAGGCTATAATAAAATTTATGACGATCTGTGACAAACTAAATTTCAAGCGGGTGAAGCCGCGGGCTTTACTACATATTTCATACTAGCTTTTTGCCCGCGACTTCTTCTGCGATGAAGTGGAAAATGGTTCTAATAGAATTAAAGTATTCTAAGAAAATTAATTTTGTTAAAATAAATGATTATATTTTTTGATATAAAATCTACAAATTATTATGTTTAAATATTTGAATACTTACAAAATTATGAGATCTTTCTAAAACAAAATTAAAACACTACACCTGCCGCAGATTTCTTTGTAAACAATGTTTTTTTGTTTTTCCTTCAGGTGCTAAAATCACCAGGCTATTGTGTGCGCATACTCTGGAGTATGCCACATACAACTGGTCGTCGGAGAAGCATAGATTTCCATTAAGTCTACTCCCGCTACCATATGGAACTCCGCTAAAACTCGTGAGGGCGCCAACACTTGCTTTTTATCGAAAATTAGTATGAGCAGTTGCGCACGCGGTTGCCCGTTGCAGGCTCTATGCAACCACACTATTTTAAACCGTGGTCCCTAAGCATGAGATGGGAAACTGCACTCTCTTGAATTCTCTTGAATTTGATGGTGTTAGGGGAATCCTAGGAATGAATACAGACTTTCCAATGGGAACTCCTCATCAATATTGCGAAATTGCGAGTTGCAATGCAATGTTACGTTTTCACTTGTTATTTTATTGTAATCTGACCTTGATTTTTCAAACACGTGTCAAAAAAAAAATTAAATCAAAAGTACTAAGGAATATTTCATTGATATCAACTTAGAAACAAGCACAGATCACAGAAACTAAAGGGAAATGTGACAAGGGACAAATTGGAACATATTGCTTGTGAAAGCAATGATGACAGTAGCGACGTCATTATGTAAACAGTTTATATTGCTTGCATAGTACTAAAGATTATTCGAACGTTGAATACTGATACCGCAGTGGATAATAAGCACATAATTTGATTTCTTTGTGTGTGTGAATTTCTAATACGACACTGAGTTTCGAACTCAGCGCTTTACTTAGCATCTCTCTATATTTCTATGGAACCAAGTTATCTCCAAAATAACATTCCACACCTTTTTAACATAGTCAGGTAATAATTTTAATAAAATACGAAGCACGTCATCTATCAATAGGATATATGTATATTTTAGAAGTTAATAAATTATGCATAAAATATAAACACTAGAAGTTTAGTTAAATCGTAGAATTTCTGAAAAACAAGTACTAAAATCGTACTGAAAAAAAAGTATTAATATGTTATCTAATTTATTTATTAAACGTCGAATTTTATCAAAGATTTTGTACTATAATATAGTTTTTAAAAATATTTTATAGCCTACATAGAAAAAAAATTAGGATTCTAAATCGTGAAAGAATTTTTTTTCAGAGCAATTGCCTCCAAACAAACAAACAAACAATCAAATCTTTCCTCTTTTATTACTATAGATTTAACAACAAAGCTTCCCTCTCGAAACAAAACGCTTCTTTTTTTTCTTCACGAAACAAAACTCAAAGCGGATAAATAAATTAACAAATCTTTGAACAATTTCACAGCGCCATCTAGTCCAAAAGTAGGCAACCAATATGCTTGTGTTAAGGGTGCTAGCATAATGGATATACTTTTTTATAATTTATTTATTAAATTAAATACATGGTACCTACATATTATACATAGTTACACCCAGATCCGTCAAAGAAATTAAAATTCATCATTTCAATTTCTGCTCGGCCGGCCGACTCGAAACAGCCTCTCGGCATAGTATCAAATGTATTTGGTCGCCGTACAAATCACCGCTTTACGACACGAACGCACGTAAACGTCACGGCGGGAAAAATGACACAGGTCCTGCCTTGACGGGCGCTCGCGCCATACTAATCGATGTCGGCTTGCGCATTGTAATTTATACTGATATTCACATCAATATTTTGACAAAGTGGTTACTAATTTTTAAACAATAACTGTAGAAATCAATTCTACAATGAATATTCTTTATTTTGGGATGCTTTTATTGCAGTTATTGCTGTGTTTTTAAACCAAAAACCACGATCAAAATGTGACGTTAATCTTCAAATTTGCCAAATTATTTTTAGATTTTACTCAATAATGGTAATGAAATTCAAGAATCTATTTCATTAATGGACTACAAGAATATATGTCCGATGATTACTATATATTTTTAAGCTTATTATATGAGCATAAATAATAGATACAGGACTTTGAAAATGAGTCTGCGGCAATTTTTCCGTAAAATGGTTGTGGGAGATGGGGCACTGTGAATTAAGCAAAAGAATTTTAGTAAATCCGTTTCATTAATGGTCAACACCAAGGATTGACCTATCTTTCGCAGTTATTAAATAATCTCTGGGTGTTGCTTAAGATAGTAATTCATGCTTCCAAAATCTTAGAATTTCGCACGAAAATGTAAAATGGCTCTTAAGTGGGCAATAGCTATACGGTTTACCCTAATTAAAAAATAATCAAAATACCACGTTTTTTTTTGCGGAATCCTACTATCCTACTAATATTATAAATGCGAAAGTTTGTGTGGATGTTTGTTACTCTTTCACGCAAAAACTACTGAACGGATTTTGATGAAACTTTACTGTATTATTGATTATAACCCAGAATAACATATAAGCTATAATTAATGACGATATGTGACAAACTAAATTTCACGCGGGTGAAGCCGCGGGCAAAAGCTAGTTGCCAATAATTTTGTTAAATCAGTTTTATCAGTGTGAATTCAGTACTTTACTGTTTTATGTACCTACAACATAATCTAGATAATACATGACCAAAAAAAGTTATTCAAAGTTTTCTGCTAATTGAAAAGGTTAACTCTACCGTGTACCTACTTACCTAATGGATGGCCTACCCGTTAAAGGTTGCAAGGGGTTTAATGTAGGCTGTTCAAGCCATCGCTTTTCATTGTTACTAAACTCTGTAGAGTTTGGCCATTTCCCTACGTCACATAGGTGAAAATTTATTCACTAACTAAAGTATTACACAATAGTTCTTGTTCAAACCATGAAGCCACATATATTTTATTTTAGAGTATGTATTAGTTATTAGTTTTTTAGGGAACAAATATTACCTATGACACTCACCAAATAACGTTCTACGTCCGCTCAAAAGACCGAGTGGGGGTTGCAGAGGCGAGTGGGGGTGGGGGGTTCGTTATCGCCGAGCGCCCCGATCGCTGAGATTCGCCCGCGCGATCGTACGAGCGATTGCGATCGCAGCCGAGATACGCGCTTCCAGAATATGCCTGTAGTGATGGGAAAGACGCAAAATTTCAAATACGAAAAATGAAATCGATTCATGCGTATCGAATAGAATATATTTCTATCGAATGATAAAAGTTAGTCGAGCGGTTGTGGCGATTTGTAGTAGATTGAAGAAATCGCAGTATAGTTGTGATTTTTACGGGTTTTTCAAAACTACTTTTCTAAGCTCTGCTCGTAGGTGTAATAGCTGAAACAATTTAAAATTTTAATTTCACTGAATATTTTGAACAATCAAGATAGAAAGAAAGAAACATTTATTACGATGAACATCCCTTAGTTAAGGACAAAAGCACATAAATATTACAAGGAAATAAAAAGTGAACTAAGCAGTTCTAACTACCCTGTCGCAACAGCGATGCCCATCGCAATGGGACCCCAATCACTCACATAGGTACTCTACATTTCGCAGTTAGGATCAGACTATTTAATGGTCTTGTTTATCAAACTATGTAGTTAATTATGATACTTATGATGTCTATGACATAATCATAATTTTAACCAAACAAAAATATACCTACGATAAACTTTTTTATCCACCAATACATCACTATCGCCTCTATCTTTTCAAAATCGTTTTCGCCCAATCGCTAGAGAGATCTCTCTCTAATGACTTTTATGGTGCTTCCCTACGATTTATGTTTAGTATCAAAATCGTGGTACTTGCCAACTTAACGCATGGGATATTCCATGATATCGGTTTAAAATGTTGATAAATTAAGTTGTATGAAAATTTTAACAGGTTTTTTATTATTAATTGGTTTTATCATGTAAATTAAGTTTTAGTTTTAAGGATCTTTTCGTATTTTTATCTTCTGACAAGTTTTTTCATCTATCCATTTGAGTTATCACATTAAGGGCTGATTTTTCAATAGTCGGATAACTTTTAACTGAAGTAGGTATGAGCTTGACACATTGAAAGTTTCAGTATGGAAAATTTATGTCAAAATGTTAAGTTTATTCTTCAGTTAAAAGATATCTGACGACTGAAAAATCAGCCCTAACTTAACTATAAATCTTACATCTACTATCTTTTTTAATTATTTAATCACTGTTTAAGTTCTTCTAAAACATAATTTTCATTGTAGGTCTATAATCTAAAATACCTTCCGTAAAATGAAATGAAAATTAACTTCCACCAGACTTAAAAATGGAAGGTCTAATCGCAAAAGTACATAAGTTAGTTTTTATCAAACCGCGCATGCGGGAGCTATCGCGATGCGATACGGCTGCCCGTATGTGGCGGAAGATACGGTGTTTGTGAACTTTGCTTATATTGATATTCAATCTATCTAGGCAGAAAATAATACTCTACTAGGTAGGTACCCAATCTAAGTTGCCTTATTTATTTATTTAAAATCTTTATTGCACACATAAAAATACAGTGGTACAACAGGCGAGCTTAATGCCATGTTCATCATGTTGTGATGATGATACTCGTAATTTGTCTCTACATGTCTCAGATCTTTTAACAATGAAATGTGCTTAAAACTATTCTGCCTTGCTAGAGATATTAGCAGTTTTTGACAAAACTATAATGAATGAGCTCTATCAGATGAGCTGACAGGCGTTTTTTTAACAGCAAATAATTAAGTTACGGGTGATATCGTTAGTACGGCAGTATTGCTTATGTGACTTTTTTTAAATAATTAAAACAGTGACTTGTTAGCCTTGCGATTGAACTGTGAAAACCTTATTTGCTACAGAAAATCGATTGTTTCAGACTCTATCATTCTTCTTCAATTAAATTCCAAATTGTGAATACAGCTATAAAAAAATAATGTGAAATGCCAGATTCTGAATTCCTTTAAAAGATCAACGAGTTCTTGCTGTCGTCTGTCTGTACTCTGTATTAGTAGTACAGTCAGCAAATTAATAAATATTAATATCTAACATATTCGCAAAAACTGTCGCATTGCTTTTCAACACTGGCACCTGAGCCGTCCCATTAAGGTCGCGAATGGCGTGCACCTGCATACATGTGTCGCCGCGCGTCCCGACTTGCATCGTTTATCTCCACCGTATCGGCCACGTGACGTAGGAAGCGCCCTCGCCTATCGCATCCGGGCGCCGGTAGGGCTGCCAAAAACATACAAATATTACCGGTTTTTAAGTTGCTGGGTTTTTGTAACTGCGATTGGGTTTGAGTATAATGTTAAACGTTATAATGATTGCTCTAGGTACCAAAAAACCTGTTTTCACTTTCTTCACTCGATCTTATAGGTACGAAAGGAATAAGTTAGTAGAGGCACCTATGTAATAGAAGTAAACTATTATTTTTAGTTTAGGCCTGTAGTATTTATAAACTTAATCAATCTAGATAATAATTTACTAATTAGGTATGTAGGGGTTCACACTCATGAATAAACAGTCGCATTTAGATCGCACTCGGAAACGGTTGTTTCATTCCGCCTCCTCACACTGGCTAGACACACACACACGCCCGCTCTTATACGTGGTGACCCGCGACACAGAGTACGCGATACAGTGCAGTGTGCTCGGAATTTGCGTGCAAAAACATGTACGCGACGATGCCGCCGCCAGCAAGTTCAGCTCAGGAACCACCTGAACACAAAACCGAAATCGCGACAGTATCGGTTGCAGGCAGAATACCCGATTTTTGGCCTGAAAACCCACGCCTGTGGTTTGTGCAAGTGGAGGCCATCCTGACACCCCAAAAAATGTCAGATATCAACAAATACTACATGGTCGTAGCAAAACTTAACAAGGAGGCGATACAGCAAGTGGCAGATATATTGGCGAAACCACCGGAGCAAGACAAATTCGAAACATTAAAAAATAGACTATTGCAAATTTATGAGGAGTCAGAAGCTAGACAAATACAGAAGTTGATTTCAGAAGTGGAATTAGGAGACCAAAAGCCTAGTCAGCTATTGAGAAGAATGAAAGAGTTGGCTAGAGGAAAAATAGAAGATGATACCCTGAATATACTCTGGCAAGGCCACTTACCTTCCTCGGTGAGAGCTGTCCTCACAGTAACATCGTCCCAGGACCTGGACAGTCTAGCAAGTGTAGCAGACAAAATAATGGAAACTTACCAGCCGGCACGCATCAGCGAGGTTTCCCGTAGTCGACAAGAACCGGTAACAGCATTCGATGTGGCAGCAATCATGGCGGAAATATCTAAAATAAACATGAAAATGGAAGAGATGAATCAGGACAAGGAAAGGTATAGAGGCAGGAGTAGGAGCAGAGGCAGAAACTGGAATTTTTCTCAATCAGCTACCAGGAGCGGCAGAACGCCTGACAGTCCCAATTGGTTGTGTTCGTACCACTACAGATTTAGAGCGCGAGCCAGGAAGTGTGTACCGCCGTGCAACTGGAGGAAACCTGCAACACCATCGCAGGCCCCGCCATCAACGTCATCGGGAAACTAGGTGAGGTGCAGCAGACGGCGGGAGGCTGCACGATGAAGGACTACCGCCTGATAGTAAGTGACAGAATTTCTCGCATAAAATTTTTAATTGACTCAGGTGCGCATGTATCCGTTTTGCCCAAATCAGTAATTAAAAATAAACAGGAACTGTGTCTTAACTCTAACTTTAAATTGTTCGCAGCAAACGGCACGGAAATAAAAACCTACGGAACCAAAACACTCACGCTTGACCTAAATTTGAGGAGACCTTTCAAGTGGACTTTCATAATATGTGACGTCAAACAACCTATTTTAGGGGTAGATTTCCTTAACTATCATAGGTTAATCATTGATATTAATGGCCGTTGTTTATTAGATAAATTAACTAATTTTGCAGTGTATGGATCGATCGTAAACAATTCTGAGTTGGCTATTTCGACCTTGCGAAGCGACCACCCGGTATATGAGATATTGAAACGATATCCAGAGGTTCTCAAACCTTTGTCGTTTAAGGAGGCACCCAAGCATTCTGTTTATCACTATATAGAAACTACAGGTCCACCTGTATTTTGCAAACCAAGACCATTACCGCCGAATCGTTATAAATTAGCTAGAGAAGAATTCGAGAATATGTTAGAAGCAGGTATATGTAAACCCTCAAAATCGGCATGGGCCAGTCAAGGTACAAGCCGAATCAATTAGTGAGTGAAAGTTTTGTGCTTGACTGTATTTTTCTAGGACGGGTCTTACAAAAGCTATTCCATTGGGATTGACGATGAAAGCACAAAGTACGCTAAAGCTTACTTTGATAGTGAGATTATACCGGTATTACCGGTATGCTTACCGGTTGAAAACCGCAGTTTACCGGTATAAATTTTAACAGCACCTCGTGCCAACCCTGACTATGTTTGAGTTTCATTAAAAGAAAATAGATTTTACTGCACCAACTTAAGCGTCAGATTGGTCTGAACAGGTAAATTAGGGTTTTAATTAACTCATAATCTGATACTCGGGGGATCTTATTAGTAGCGGTTGATAAATGTTGATTTTACGTTTTATTAAAAAAAATAATCTTGCCTCTTGTTCCTTGCCTGCTTTGTAATTAATGTACTAAGTTATATTATTTTCTTAGTAAGTGATACAAAATAAAAGCGTATAAAAAAGAAAAAAAAATATTTTTTCCATCAAAAAATAGAAAGCTTATCCAACAACCACAAGGTAGATAACTTTTTCATGACAATTAATTTTAATTTCTTACCAAGGTAAGTAACTGAAGTTTTTTTGTGGAATTACTTACTTACTAGCTTTGTTATGATGTATTCTTTAAAATAATATGTAAAAGAATAAAAGACAAAGCCGACTTTACAGTTACTTTGATCTCATTAGTTAATTCCGATAAATAAATTAACAATAAAGTAGTTTTTACAAAACTTTTTAGACTCCAAGAAAAAGTACCACACGATAACCCCATTTCGATTATGGCGGTATCTCTTTAACTTTATCATAGTTCTGTGAAACTTATCAGTAGTTTTTGTTACTTAGTTAATTTATTAATTAAAGGACATGGCGGCATTTCTTTGATGATGGATATATTACAACCGCGTCTATACTTTTGCAATTTTTTAATTGGTTATTTGGAAAACCAATAAAAAGTGGTTATCTAGTTTTAAATTACATTACTTTGAAAACAGTTTTACTAATTTCTGTCTCAGGTACTTACTCGTACTCTTTTAATTGTTAAATTTGATTGTAGATATTTTTGAAAATCATCAGTTATATTTTGCTTGTTGTAGAGTACGATCCGTCTTAGTAAATATGAAAAACTGCGTTTTAAAAATATGTAAATCAAATATTTTACATATTTTTTGAGACTTGTACCTATGTACGATGTATCCAGTCATAAACGTTCAACGTTATATAAAAAAATATAAATTAAGTTAATTAATTTAATTAAAGAACACTGGTGTGTTATCACGCCGCATCGCGGAAGTTGCGCGTTATCGCGCGCAGCATGTATTGTGTGGGACCGCTGCCGTTTGGAGGTGTTTTTGTAAATTTTGAACTTAGGCGGTTTTGCTTATAGGCCTTCTATGGCAGCCCTTATATGTGACTATCACATTTTCTTACCTAAACCTTATAAAAATATTTACTTAAATAAAAAGTTTTTAGGTAAGATTTAAATGTATTAAATCAGGCAATTTTTACCATTTTTTTGATTTGGGTCTTTTTAGTCTAATGTTATATGCCATTATTTATCTATTCAGTTAGTGTGTAGTGAATAAATTAAGAAATTGTTCAGAAAGACAATCAAAAGAGCTAAGCTAGTTACAACAGCGTGACCTACAACAATCTGCTAAAATCCGATCGCAATCAATTCCCAACAATCGCAATATTCAATTCGAATCTGCCATTCAAATGGCTTTACTTAGAAACGAAATAGTTAAAACAAAGTCTTAGAACAATAACTCGCGATTTATCCACAACCGTGGGCGCGCGCACGACGCGACACGGCGACAATAAAATCCCGCGATCTCGCGCGTTAACAAGCGCGGACGCGTCGCGCGATGCCATCGCGCCAATTTGTACGCGCGTCGCGCTACGATTTATGGGGCACGCGAGCGGTGTTATGGCTAGGCGCATAGGTGGCCGGTGTCAGGTATGGGATGTGTGTAGTCAAATTAAATGGTTCAGGCGGGGTGTGATGTCTGGCAGATGTTGAGGATGCAGCATTGCAGCCATACCGTGCACGTAGAAAAGTCTTCATCCCAAGACATTTCTCCGGACAATATGATAGTAGAAAAATAAATGCAATAAAAAGCGTCTTACTGATGCTTTTTCAACCATGGATTGTTTGAACTTTCTTTTCATTCTGGGGAAAGTCCGACAAAAATTTAACACATAAAGATAGAAACTAATATTTTCCCAATCATCGATTTTCACATATAAAGGTGTCTATTTACTTAACCTTATCCTATATCTCTACTTATTTATTATTTACATTTGGTTTTAGCTTACTCGATCTAGTATCATTAGTAGTTGTAGTAGACCTTGGGCATTCGTCAGGAAAGTACATAGTTGTTGGTTATTTAAATGCCAAAATCACCAACTAATACCATAAAAATGCGACCGAAATTTCAATCAATTAGTCTACATAAATGCAAAAATATTTATTGCCACGAAACATCCGACATGTCCCCACTCCCAGCAAATATAAAAACAATATTATTGCGGCGGGAAGCATTGTTGGCAATTCCTCTAAACTCAGGCGTTGCCAATTAAATCCGCCATTTTTACAAGCGCAGGCGCACCTCACGCCTCCGACGAAAGAGTGAAATATAAACGTTACAACTAGGGTTGCCACCTTGTTACTTAGAATGGTACCTGAATTGAAAGATAGAATTGCTTGTGGAGCACTTCATTGTCAACTAGGTACATAGTTTAGCACGAAAATTAAATGTATTAAAGCCTGATAAAAATTATAAATCGTACTTAATTAAATATTTTGTTAATTAAATAAATAACAAACTCTGATTAGACAGACTTCACACACGTTTTTAATGTTTTTACGATTTTTTGAAGAAGAAGTCTGGACATCGTGGTAGGTAAATCCTCCATTTGTCTCTAGTAATTTTGGTAAACAAAATCGACTGTGCCCTTACAGTGAAAACTACCTGGCGATCACTGATTCTCTTCTACTTTCAGATGACACATTCTTAAATCCAGAACAATAGTATTACTACGCCTGTATTCACAAACAATGCTTGCTTTAGTGAAGCAGCAAATCTAAAGCATAGCGTTGAATAGAGCTCTGTGATTGGTTCGTGTGTCACCCAGTGCATCCACGCGCAGAATACCAGTGGCCGTAACGTGCTCTTCAGTACGTTATGACCTCATACTGAGCAGAGACCAATTTGGTACAATGTATTTTGCTTTTTAAGTTGATTGTACTTATTGTTTAATTTTTTGGTACCAAATAAATGTTTTTTCTTTCTTTCTTTCTTTCATTGTGAGACCTCATAGTAATGTTTGTGAATACGGGCGTTAACCTCGGCAACCCTGCCCAAACCCGCGATAGATCGGCTCGCGAGTATCGGCGCAGCGATCGCGCAATATCATTATTGCTGCGCCCGCGCAGCCCGGAGTTCCCAGCGCTGGCCGGGGTGCGAGGAACGGTATTCAATAATCCTGGACTGGAAGGAATAGAATACTTACTTAAATAACAGATTTGATTTGAGTTCTACTGTGGGGGGAAAGCTTTATTTGGGAAGTGTTTGTGTCCTGAAAAGTGCCTATTAATCCTTCAAGGCCCGCGAATCTAGACACAATAGATAATCAATTGTTATGACATTAATGAATGCCGTCTGGGACTCAAGCGGTTAAGTACTACTTAGTAACGAATTTTAATTTTATTACCGATCGCGCAATATCATTATTGCCGCGCCCGCGCAGCCCCGGCGTTCCCAGCGCTGGCCGGGGTGCGAGGAACGGTATTCAATAATCCTGGACTGGAAGGAATAGGATAAATAGCAGATTTGATAGAGGGAAGAATTTGGTAAGGTAAACAGTTCTGCAGTGGTAGAGCAAGCAGGAAGATTTAATGAAGGCTACTGTCAACGCCCCGTTCTTGTAGAGGAGTTTTAGGCTAACATTGTGTAGGTTTGTTGTCGACACGACAAGAAGAATAAGAAAGAGCAAACTACATATATTTGGGAAGTGTTTGTATCCTGAAAAGTGCCTATTATGTACTAGTAACAAATTTTAATTTTATTACCGATCGCGCAATATCATTATTGCCGCGCCCGCGCAGCCCCGGAGTTCCCAGCGCTGGCCGGGGTGCGAGGAACGGTATTCAATAATCCTGGACTGGAAGGAATAGAATTCTTACTTAAATAACAGATTTGATTTGAGTTCTACAGTAGGGGGGTGACTTTATTTAGGAAGTGTTTGTGTCCTGAAAAGTGCCTATTAAGTACTAGTAACGAATTTTAATTTTATTACGGATCACGCAATACCATTATTGCCGCGCCCGCGCAGCCCGGAGTTCCCAGCGCTGGCCGGGGTGCGAGGAACGGTATTCAATAATCCTGGACTGGAAGGAATAGAATAAATAACAAGTTTGATCTCGCAGAATTAGGTCAGGTAGACAGTGCCACTGTAATAGACCAAGCTACATTTCGGAAGTATTTGTGTCCTGAAAAATGCCTATTATTTTTCCCAGCGCTGGCCGGGGTGCGAGGAACGGTATTCAATAATCCTGGACTGGAAGGAATAGAATAAATAATTTGATCAAGTAAAGGGTGAGGTGGACCGTACCACTGTGGTAGAGTATGCTATATTTGGGAAGTGTTTGTGTGCTGAAAAGTGCCTATTATTTTTCCCAGCGCTGGCGAGGGTGGGGTGCGAGGAACGGTATTCAATAATCCTGGACTGGAAGGAATAGAATAAATAGCTGATTTGATAGAGGGAAGAATTTGGTGAGGTAGACAGTACCACTGTGATAGAGCAAGCTACATTTCGGAAGTATTTGTGTCCTGAAAAGTGCTTATTATTGTTCCCAGCGCTGGCGAGGGTGCGAGGAACGGTATTCAATAATCATGGACTGGAAGGAATAGAATAAATAGCTGATTTGATAGAGGGAAGAATTTGGTGAGGTAGACAGTACCACTGTGATAGAGCAAGCTACATTTCGGAAGTATTTGTGTCCTGAAAAGTGCCTATTATTGTTCCCAGCGCTGGCGAGGGTGCGAGGAACAGTATTCAATAATCCTGGACTGGATGGAATAGAATAAATAGCAGATTTGATAGAGGGGAGAATTTGGTGAGGTAAACAGTTCTGCAGTGGTAGAGCAAGCAGAAAGATTTAATGAAGGCTACTGACAACGCCACTTTTGTAGCGGGGTTTTGGGCTGACACTGTGTAAGTTTATTGTATTGTAAAGAGCAAACTATATTTGTGAAATACTTGTGTCCTGAAAAGTGACTAATAAAGAATTTTCAGACAAGCTTTAGCTATTTCCTCAATAAAGTTTTAAAGTTTTTACTACTAGAACACTTTAGATTTAGTTATGATTGTCAATTTAGTAAGGCTGTATAGTAATTGTCGATCAATTGCGAGCTGAGTTTCTTTCACCACTTATTTTCAGCACCAGCCAATTATGTTGTCCCGTAGTGGTGGTAGGGCAATAAAGCTACTATATTGGTATGTGTTTATGTACGCTGAAAAGCACCTAACATACTAATAAAAAGCACAGAATACCCAACACTTGCGTTTCTACATAGACACATTTCACGGCACTAGAAAATAAAGTATGTTTAATTCATTCATACTGTCATTTAACATTGAAGACGTATCCAATCAGCATCCAAAGTATACATCGCATCCCACAATTGCGTCCGCATTTCTCGCCCGATAATAATATCGGTTCCAGTGTCACTGCAGCGAAATTACCCACGACTGGGCGATAAGGCGCGAATGTAAATGAGACGTGCGAAAAGAATGAGATTATCTCTATTAGGTTTAAATTAAGGCGGGATGAGGCCGCGCAATTATATTGTCACGAAGGTGCGGGCAGGTGCCGAGTATCGCGCGCGCGATCGCCAGGGCTGCGCGGGACCAGCGGTCGCTACGAATTCTTAAACGTTACCTGAATATTGGGACATCAAGCTAAGACTTTAGCACCCGTACTTTTAAACGTTACCCGAATATTGGGACAGCAAGTGAAGACTTTAGCACCCGTACTTTTAAACGTTACCCGAATATTGGGACAGCAAGCGAAGACTTTAGCACCCGTACCCTTAAACGTTACCCGAATATTAAGACAGCAAGTAAAGACTTTAGCATCCATACCTTTAAACGTTACCTGAATATTGGGACAGCAAGCGAAGACTTTAGCACCCGTACCCTTAAACGTTACCCGAATATTAAGACAGCAAGTAAAGACTTTAGCATCCATACCTTTAAACGTTACCTGAATATTAAGACAGCAAGCAAAGACTTTAGCACCTGTACTTTTAAACGTTACCCGAATATTGGGACAGCAAGTGAAGACTTAGCACCCGTACTCGTAAACGTTACCCGAATATTCGGCACGCAAGGATTTGTCTTTCATTTTGACGATTTCATAGTCATAGGATTTTTATGGGACAAAAAAGATGGTGCAATAAAAACAAATTAGACCGTTCAAACCGATATGAAAAACACTTTACGTCAATCTCCATTCTCTGCCGCAACTCAGGAAAACCAAAGGAAAAAAAAGGTGGTGATCTGTAGGTCCAAAAAATTTTACAGCCATTCTTATAACTGAAAACAGTATCATATAAACTCCAAAATATTTGCAAAATTAACCTTTAAGTAAATAGTATAAACAAAGCCATTTTTCACCACACTTTACAGACCTAGGATTTATCTCATTTAATAGTTTAGTTCTAGCATCCATGAATCATTTCCTGACTACTCTAAGTACGGTTAGAAGGTGACATTACCATAAATAAGTACCTACTTATTTTCAATTTTAATTCAAATCAAATAATATTATGACCGTATTATGTACCTAGGCACAAAAGATTACCCAGCTAGCACAAATTAGGATTTATTTCATTTAATAGATACATACATACATACATACATACATATTTCCTGACAGCTCTAAATACGGTTAAAAAGTGAAATTACCACAAATACGTACCTAGTTATTTTCAATTTTAATTCAAATAAAATAATATTATGACCGTATTATGTACCTAGGCACAAAAGACTAGGTAGGTACATAAATTTACCGTTTATTGAAATGCTTTGTCCAAACTATTAATTAACACAATAAAATTAAACCTACTGATAACGATGGACGATGACCGAACTACAGAAATAAACAATCAATGATTCAACTTATTTAGTTAAAGTTAATTTAAATTGCAAGTTTATGCGTCATTGAATTATCGTTGTTGACATTATATCACACTTCTGAGTACTTAAAAGAGTGACACGTTTACATTTGGTTAACGTTATTAATATACATTAGTAATATATTTAACAATAATTACCTACATGCTACTAATAGGTAATCTGCTTGCAAAGTTAAAATGTAAACCTTACACGTTTATTTTTAATTATTGGTCATCCCTATACGTAAATATCATAATATCTATGCAGAAAGTTCGTGACGGTCTTTCTGTTTAGGTAAGTTAAAGATCAATCGAAGAAGATAATGTTTTTATGTCAAAATAAAATTAGAATAAAGCGAGTTCAACCATCGATATCTTAATCGACACAGCACCTCACTACACAGACAAGACAGTGCATTTTTCTGTAACCCAATAGATTTAAGGGTGAAAATTGAATTGCGGTTTTATCGTGCGGACGGACGGACTCGCATATTTTATTGTGAGCCAATTAAAATTATTCCTTCCTTATTGATTGTGTGAAAGAGTTAGTTCTAAACTAGTGCTGCGCTAGCCGATAATTCAATAAGTTGCGAGTAGATATTTTGAAATTGTAGTGTTGTGATTTGTAGCGATTGTTGTAAGTTACTCGCACTTCTCGAGTTAGTTTTGCGAGTCGAATGAATTATATCCGTCTTTATGATAGCTTGTTTTACTATTCGTGATCCAATAATTTGCACCTTGTATGGGTAACCATGTTTATTCCTGGAGATTTCTCATTCCTGTGAATCGAATGTGACTTATGTCTTTGTGGATAGTAGTTAAGAGGAATTAGGTACATTTTTGAAAAGCATGTCAGTGTTTCACACAACGTTTCAATGGAAAATTTTAATTACAAATAAAGATAATTTCAAAAGAGACATAAAATCCAAGAAAATTATACTCAGATGAAAACATAAATCTCAGGGTTAATTATGTGACTGCATTTCGCGGTTTTATTTGTAAAACATTTCGTTCGTTCGTTTCAGCCAAATGACGTCCATTGCTGGACAAAGGCCTCCCCAAACTTTCAGAGAATTCAACTTTTCAGCACTTAATTCTTTAGAAATTGTACAATGGAATTATTATTATTAGACTCTTCGCCCTTAGCTTTTATTAAATAACCAATATTTCCTTAACCTTTCCACAGTTACAGTACACGTTACAAACTCAAGGGACTCGTGTCCGTTGTTAAAAACCGGCGCACACGCATCGGTGCCGTTACCATCTGAGATCGGCGCGATACTCCTTGCAGTCTGGGCACGTGTGATGCATTCACTTACACATTGCAAATACAATTCTATCTTAAAGTCGTAGAGTTCAAATTTAAAAACTCTGTAGAGAAACAATCGATAACGTTCGATTTTCAAACTTAAACTCCTCAATTTCAAAGTCTGATTTCCTTCACGTTTCAACAAACCACATGGTAAATCCATTTTGAGTTGTCGACTGCACGTTTTAAGGTGGAAAGTCCTTTGTAGTGTTGTGTGTGAGTGAAAGATGTCAAATGGGTGCGTCGGCGCGAAAGCCGTCTGCGTACGCGCACGATAGCTCGCGATGGGCGGCTAGACGTTTTACAGACGTTGCCTATCGATGCGAGGAATGTTGACTTTTTCTAATGTACTTGGGTTCTGGGAAAAAGGGAAAATCTTTGCATTTAAAGTGTTTACCTTGTTATAGAAAAAGGTCAAGAAATAAAAAAGACAGGTCTTGAGTTCTTGGCTCTACATTAACATGTAATAATTGTCCTAAGTAATATTTGTTTGTAAACTTGGACGAATAAGATTCTTCCTAGTTTGTGAATGATAAATGATAATTACTTACTCTTTCATCATCATCATTTCAGCCACAGGACGTTCACTGCTGAACATAGGCCTCTCCCAATGATTTCTATATTGACCGATTGGTAACAGCTTGCATCCAGCGCCTTCCTGCTTTAACTTAACTACCTATAACTATTTAACTTCCATACAAAAACTGCATTATTAATTTTATACACCAGAATAACGGCATAAGCCAACTACTCGTAGTATGTCTTATGTAATATTAGTTTGTGAATTATTATTCCATTATGCCATATACTTCCATAAAAAATGCTATTAATATAACTTATCAGTAATACAGCTTATACATCAGAAAGGCATAAAGGCAACTAGTAACACGATATCTCTATAATGGAAAGATACAATCAAAAAAGCATTTCATAAACACTGCGTGTCGATTTCATTCCAAACAATTGCACGATCTACGATCGCATCACACGTTGGAAATCATTCGCAGATATTAATATAGATAGTTTGACTGTCTGTGCGTGTAGGAAGACATTATCGACGCATCGGTGACTCAACTCTTTGTGACTGACTCACGGTGATGCGTTGACTATCAATTTTTGCATCAGTCCACTGTGATTTGAATTGCATTGAAATAAAACGCTATAACCCTGTATAAGCAGTTATAATAATGAGAGGTTTTGCAAATTATAAATTATATTCTTCTTCTTCCTCGGTCCCTCACTGACGAGGATCGCGACCACACATAGTGTTCCTCCACAGACTGCGGTCATAAGCTGTGTGAACCGCACGATGCTATTTGGTATACAGCAACGAAAATGATAGAATTTGAAAAAAAAATGGATACATTTTACACGGCTTCAACTTTTAAGGATTTTTAGTGCTATTGTGTAACAAAAGTCACCACAATCCTGATGTCACACTTTTATGTGACCATGCATGCAACGTACTAAACTGCCAATCGCCGTGTAAATTGCGTCATCGATATCCAAATTTGCAAAATTGGTATTAATCACTTATCTTTAATGATGTGCAGTTCAGTAATATCTCAATACAATAAAAAATAATAAACCTTTGAGATTGTTTAATTTTTTCAACACCAAGTAAAACCACAGATAACTTAATGTATTTTTCCAATTAACAAATGAATAATCACACTGAGACCGCATGGAGATTTTAATTTTTCCTATTTTGTAACTCTAGGAAAATCGTTCCCTTTTTAAAAATCAATTAAATTCATTTTTGTACCCAATCAAAACTGCCAGTGTTAAGACAGAAAATGCCATGAACCAAAAAAAAAAAACAATATTTTTCCGTAGAAAAAAAAAACGAATTGTTATCGACGGACGACGGAGGTCCGAATCTTCCACGCGTCAAAGTAAGTAAAGAAAATCAAATTAAAATACAAATTCCATGAAGTATCCATTTCACGATAGCGATCGTCGAATAAATAAACGCGCGACGACATGTCGCAGTGACGGACCGATAGGAAATTGCGACCGCGGCCGCACGCCGATATTTATTCATTCTTAGATTTGATGGTGACTGTACGTTTGTGATGCGCACGATATGGAAAAGTAATAGAAAATTGTACGGAGCATTTCGGACGCCAACCTTTTTTTTTCGGATTTTTTTTTTACAGATTTTTGGCGAAATTGCTCCCACTTCGAAGTCTGGAAAAAATATTATATTTTTTAATTTTTTGCATTTAGGTATGTAATTCAACTTGTCTACATGAACATAAAAATGGGTGAAATTATAGTAGACCCTACCCTAGAGTTCCGTTGCAGAAGGCAGGCTATTGTAGAAAAACATTGGGAGAAAACTTCTCAGATTGTTTAAATTAAATTATGCGTTTTTCTTGTCCGATAAATCGTCATCCAGTCTACACTGTAGGAGCACGGCCCTATTTATGTTACTAGAAGCATGGTGGCTTTGTTCTAAGCAGTGACTAGACAGGTTTCCTAAAACACCGTATTATTAACCCCTAAATATTCAAGAACTAAGGTCTAGTAACCATTGCTTACCAACATAAAATCCGAGCATTTAAAAAGGTTGTGTACCCGATTTTCGGAGCATCCGTCTATAAAGCGGCCTATCATAACTCAGCGATTTCAATATTAAGATAAGCCGTGGACAGGCGCGGAAGAGACGCGATGTATGCGCCCGCACGGCCACGCCAATATCCGACCGAAGATTGAAATATCTGACCCGCGCGATTTGAATGCGGCTCACGTGGGGCCCGTAAGGCCAGGGCCTGAGTTGGGGCCTGCTTTCTTAAATAAGGTTGCGTTGTACCACGTTACTGTAAGTCTGTAACAGGTGTTTTTTGTACGGAATTTAACAGACTTGACATTTGATACAGTTAGAGTAAGATGGTGCAACAAGCGATGTATGCGCCCGCACGGCCGCGCCAATATCCGACCGAAGATTGAAATATTTTATCTGACCCGCGCGATTTGAATGTGGCTCACGTGGGGCCCTTAAGGCCAGGGCCTGAGTTGGGGCCTGGTTTCTTAATGCTGAGTTGCACCACCTTATTTTAACCGTGACTATAACAATAACTGGTGTTTTTTGTAAGGAATTTGATAGACTTGACTGTTGATGTAGTTAGAGTAGGATGGTGCAAGACGCGATGTATGCGCCTAAGGTTGCGTTGCAACACTTTACTTTAACCGTAACTACAACCATAACCAGTGTTTTTTGTACGGAGTTTGACATACTTTTGACGTTTGTTACAGTTAAAGTAAGTTGGTGCAACACGCGATGTATGCGCCCGCACGGCCACGCCAATATCCGACCGAAGATTGAAATATCTGACCCGCGCGATTTGAATGCGGCTCACGTGGGGCCCGTAAGGCCAGGGCCTGAGTTGGGGCCTGGTTTCTTAGATGACCTTTTAAAAGTTTGTGCAGCATTCCTAGAGGACCGCAGCTCTACGCGAATATTTCGAAAGTGGTTCTTTCTTACGGTTTCAGAAGTTTCTGTAGTGTTTAATCTGAGGTAACTCGGGTCTATGACTATGTTCCTTTGGCTTTGCTTGCGATTTGAACTTTGAGTATAACCATAGTACCTATGACTGACTCAAATTGGACCGAGGCAGAATAAAATGTAATATGAATAAACGTATTTAAACATGATTTTAAAAATAACTTTTCGGTAATTAATACACGTCATGCTCTAGATTCAATTACATTTCTGTTAGTTTCCTTATATCTACGTGTAGGAAGTACAATATTTTTGTCCAATATTTTACTCGCTCGGTAAAACCGCACAATACTTATCTATCACTGTTCTGTTAATTAGTGACAAATATCCAATTTAACAGCACATCACAACTATACATTATTTGTTGCAAAAAAGACACCTTATTACAACTAACATAAGATACCAAATTGTTAAGCTTAATGTGCCCCGGTACTCCTGTTAATCACACTGACGTCAATGTTCCTACTTCAGAGGAATATCACTGGCGAATCACTAGTTTTCCTTATTTATTCAGTTCCCAGTAAAATATCGCGGTTAAAAAGTATAGCCGGTTAATATTGTAATTACAAACAAGGATAAATTAATGGAAGATGTTTCCGTGCTTTGAATGGCACAGTAGAGTTAAATAATGTGGAACTTTTAAGAAAATATTAATTTTTCTAATACCTACTTTTAGCCTAGGCCCAGACCACCGACTTTAAGTTGGCCGATAGTTGGGTCGGGCTGTTAATCAGTATGGAGATGTATGAAAGTGCGCACATTACACCGATTGATTCTTCATACAAAAGAATCGGGCCCAACTATCGGCCGACTAAAAGTCGGTGGTCTGCGCCTAGGCTTAGATTTCGAATAACCCCAGCTTTTCTTTTTATACGATGGCTTGTTTCGAATAACGTGTTATTTTATTGCTTGCCAGTATCATTTAAAATTTTCTTAATTAAAACAAAACACGAACGCTTAGCTAACGTTACACACATTGAAACTCCTAACAAAGCTTCGAAATTAATTTCCTTTGCCAAATCGCAATTCGGAACCCTCGATAAACAAAACGCGCTCCAAACTATCAACGATCAACGCTTTCGAAGTTCGAAATAATTTGAAAACGTAACAAAACAAAGAGCATCATTCAAACGAACGAATGAACGATTCAAATGAGCGAGTGAGCGGATAGATGGAGTAAACAATATCTTATTTTGCTATAATCCACGGCGGGAAGCTGGGCTAATTTCCTGGGAGGGATGGAACTCCGTTTACAGTTTGCTATTTAAATGGTTTACACTTCGCGATTGATAGTAAAAAGTTTTATTGAAGTTTAGCAGTATGTGCTGATTTATTGAGCATGTATAAACTTATTTCAGGTCCTGGGATATGCTGAGTTAGGTTTAAAATAAATCTTGTCTATGCTTCTATGTTTTGCATTTGATTTTTGAAATTGGCTAAAAAGGAAGATATATTTATTATTTTATGAACAGTGACTAATTTTATTTAAGTAGGGAATTTTCACAGCTGTATTTAAGACAATGGTTAGTTTATAGGTGCCTAACTATTAATTGCTGGCAATTCATTCTTGAAATAAATGAAAATTATGAGATGCTTGAAAAATTAAGGTGCATGTAGGTACTATGATTTGAATTTGAATTTACTTAAGCTCAAGATAAGCTACATTCAGTTCCAAAATACTGCTATGATTTCAGTAACTTTAATTCAAAGTTTACACAAAAAAAATTTACACAAAAGCTTCAAGACATTTTAAAAATATATCGTATTGTGTAAAAGCCGTTTTCTCACGCGCGAATAGGTTGAACATTACACTTGTTTCGCAAGATGTCGCGATTCGTTCGTTATTTATCTTCCGAATGGAAGGGAAACGAAGGGATCACTTCTTTGATAGGTTCGCAAATGTTAAATTTCGGATTAATTTATATATTCAATTTGGATGTGCGGTGGAGCGGACGGCTACAGATATGGTGTTTGTGATTGTTTTATGTTGTCTTGTATAGGAATTGAAATAGTCGGGAAAAAATATTAATTTAGCTTGTTAAAATCTCTTGAGGTCCTTACTGGTTTTCATCTGGCTACTTTTGACCATTAGATAATTTTTAAAAATATGAAAAGTAACTCGAATCAATTTGGTCCATTTTACCCGTTCCTCCATATCCCGCTTGACAAATTAATACTGGCAAAAAAAACAGAATTATAAGAGGAAAATGCAATTTTCAGTCTTTTTCAGTTTTTCTCTTGAGTGAAATTATTAGAAAAATATACATATTTTTAAATAAAATGTCTCTACAAATTAATAATCACACACAGAAACGTTAGTATTTTGCCGGAATTGGTAAAAATAGTAGAGCCTTTTTGGATCATCCAAGTGAATGAAATATGTAGTGATCAAAAAATACTAGAGCCTGTTTGGATTACCCAAGCGAATAAAATATGTCGTGATCAATTTGTCGCCCTCATTAAGCGAATAAAGGCGCGAAGCAGAGTGTTGCGAGCTATCGCCGCCTCCTGCGGGGAGCGTTCATTTCCTGAGCTCGCCTCTTGTCGAACTAGCTCAGAGAACTAAGCCAGAAGAGGTAGCGAACTAGCGGTGTGGTGACTTGAGACGAATAGAATAGTTTTTGGTTCAGATTTATGTGCTACGTGACAATAATGTACCTGCTTACGTGTCCAATGCTATGTTTTTTGTTACATTTGAAAAACACTCAAGAATACCTTAAATATGAATAAAAAAATCGATATAGAGATTTACCAATCACATACGTAAAATAAATAAATACACCACTATCTCTACATCTCAAAAATAAAGCCTAATAAAAGCTTAGCCTAACTGGCCTTTTATCGAAAGAGACTAATGGCGAACTTTTAGCTATGTCCACGGGCCAAGTCGCTGGTTTGAATTTTTAAATAAGTAGTTTTTCTTTCAGTGACTTGGCTCACCTGCAATGTTTTATCAACACCAAATCAACAAAAATCTACTCTAGAATCTTAGAGGTGGGCCCAGTCAATGGAAGAAAAACTATTTAGGAATTAATAATATATTAATAGCCCGTGGGCTAAGCTAAAAGTGGGCAAAGTCACTGGAAGACTCATTCTACAAAGCTGGAGTTATTATCTGTTTTATGAATAGTTTCTCTTAAACAGAGCGACATTAAACCTAAGCTTCTTAAAGACCCCCAAGGAAAACGCAAACGTGGTCGCCCCAAGCAAACTTGGCGGCGCACTGTGGCAGACGAGGCGAAGAAGATCGGCAAGACTTGGAGCGAGATCAAACGCGTAGCTCGAGACCGAACGCGATGGAGGACTGTGTGTGGACGCCCTCTGCCCCATCTAGGGGACATAGGACCATAAGTCAACTTGACTTAAAGAGAAAAAATAAGCACCAGTATTTCTGACATCATAAATTCTTGTAATAAAACGCTCTCAGCTTGTGTCTCATAGTTCTAACACTAGAATACGCGAGGATAATCACATTGTTTCATTTTTGATTCATTGCACTTGCCGTTCGTAAGTTTGTATTTATTATATTTCTTGCCCGATCGGATATTTGTACTGCCATATTTTATCTTCTGAAGTTCTGGATACGTTGCCTTTAATGCTAAACGACATTTGCTATAGTTTGTTCGGAAATAGCAGTGTTTATAGTGTTATTGAATTATTTATTCTTGTGATTGTTACATTAACGTCATACTTATTTGTTTTTTTTTTTGTTTACAGGTAAGTTCCAGGCTGTAATGCAAGTGCAACAAAAAATAGTTTAAGTTACACTAATCTTCAGGTTTCTATTAATGGTATGTATTTGACCGCAATCGCACCTGGTGTTATTTGTTTTAAGGCTCTCATCTTTTTAATGAACGCAGGAGAAATTGTAATTACAATAGACAGAAAATTTTAGTTTTTTTTGTTACAAATGAAAACTACATCTACATAGGACGACACCATGATGATGCGTTCAACATGATTTTTGGGAGGAAATTCTTGGTTCCGTAATTAAAATAATGTTTTGTTTTCCACGTCGTGACGTCATGCTTTAAAGACTCAAGTAACTCATCATGTACTCCGTGAGTCTTGCTCTTGATAATGACTGAGCCGTTGAGCGCCATCCAGCGTGATTGTAGATTAGTCATTCGCGTTGCTCTTTTGTTTCTTTTATGCTACTTTGTTATTTTGTTTTGCACATCTATAAAATGATGGTTGATTGATTGATGACGTATGTTAAATTTAATTTTGAAGTAAACGGTGGTAAATTTTTTTAAAGAGTTACTTAATACGTGACTTTATAAATTTTATTGTCACCAAATATGACATTAAAAACCTATATCTAAAGAACTTAAAACTTATGTCGTTGATTGTGCCAACATACTTGCTTTCAATTATATGTAGGTAGGCATTTATTCTAGGTCTAGGTATACTTAGATCAGGTCATTTTCAAACAATACCTAAATATTTCACCAACTTTACAGTCTTACAGATCGTTGATCGTGACTGCATTCTAATCGATAATAGAGACAACTAATTCGGGCGTGAGAATATCCTAGCCTTTGCGCTTGCGCAAGCCGCAGTCTAATCCGATGCTGGGCCTAATGTCGTTTGTTTTAGTCTATAAAATGCTAACTTTATTGATCATTCATTTGTAGGCAAATGTGGGAATAAAATCAAATAACAACATTAAGTAACTACCTACCAAAATATTCTAGCATGCCTTTGAACCTGATGACAAATGTATGAAACTAAATTAGTGTGTGTTAAGCTTTGCAGTTAACTGTGTGAACGTATTTTTTCATTTTTTTCTATGAACGAAGCAAATTATCCACGTTTGCCCATTTTTAATTATAAAAAAAATAATTTCTTTATACCATGATCTACGTTGTCCTGGGCTTAATAGCCATAATCGGCACGGTCATCGCAGCAAGGAGACTTCAGTGAGTTATTATTCAAATCGTCCAACAAAACGTTCGTATTAGATTGCAATATATTTGTTTGAAACTTTAAGAGTGCGCAAAAAGTCTACAGTTACTCGTACCTATAAGTAATCTACTATAGAAAGTTCTTGGATTTCATATCTGAATCATACACTATTATCTGAATACGCTTTGTAATGTGTAACACCTTGTTGTTGTGTACTTTTATCATTTAAAAAAGGGGATTTTACTCCGCTTTTCCCGAAAATTCATACCTACTCAATTTGTTAAACCTTTCAATTGCTAGTTCATTGCATTTCCCCTCCAAAAAATTACACAAAAGCAAAAGATTTGCTCCACTTAGTGCCTATCAATGACCCCTCCTTAGCGTCGCGTGAAAAGCGCAGCGCGATACAATCAGTGGAGTATCATTGCCGCGAGGGCCAGCGCGCGGCTAATCTGTCTCCGAGGCTCGATCGCTGAGGACAATTTTATTAGGACTGCGCGCATTCGCAGGCCCAAGTGGAAGTTACTCTTCAAGTGTTCTTTTGCAATCGGCGATTGGTGTCCGTTACTAAGCGTTTTCGTTTGAACTGTAGCGTGATGGAATGAAGTTAAAAGCCCCACTTAAAACTAAGGATTAAAATTTATACTTGCATTCTTATTTAGGTTCATTTCTTTTCACTGGTTATTGATTTTTATTCCATAAATGCTTTGCTCTTCGTTAAGTATACGTCCTCTATTTATTTTCCTTTTAAGAATAGTTAAAAGTTTATCTCTAGAACCTTGCCGCCCCATCGGCCGTCAGTTATGCGTACTATGTGCCCTGCCCATTGCCACTTCAGCTTGCTAATCCATCGGGCTATGTCAGCGACTTTAGTTCGTTGACGGATCTCCTCATTTCTGATCGATCTTGTAAAGAAACACCGACATAGCCCTCTTCATCTGGAGTGGAGGCCGCGTGCCGGCAAACGCAGCGTGGGACGTCCACCCACAAGGTGGACCGACGACATCATAAAGGTAGCAGGAAGGCACTGGACGCAGGCCGCTACCAACCGGGCAACATGGAAAGCATTGGGGGAGGCCAATGTTCAGTGGACGACGTCCTGTGGCTGAGATGATGATGATGATGATGAAAAGTTTATCAATAATTTGACTCTACATTTCATCTTTTGAATAGTTTACTTGCTTTCGATTCAAAAAAGCAAATTAATATGCCGTTATTTCTACAAATACACCGGCAACAATACATTTTAACGTTATCATATTTCCCAATTCTAAATATGGCGCACAATATCTCCAAGTCCACAAATCTCGGACTGTTACAAACAATGTCTTCCAATTTGGATAGCACAAAGCCCAAGGAGATATCGGCCGAATGCAGCGCTGCATCGATCGCAAACAACCATCTCTCTTAGACCCGCAATCTCACTATTATCTATGCTACTCCGAGCTACAACCAGTTGACAAAGTGCACTACGTGATATTCCCGCCATTACTCGTAGTGATTCATATCGACTCACCCCAGACCTCCGCCCCCCTCCCTCCCAAGATAACAGCTCCGCACGCTGTCCAGATATACCTATTAAGGATGCAACACCGAACACTGAACGTAAATAACGCCCAACTTGCACACTGCTTATTGTTGTCGGATTCAATCGGCCATTTTGAAAAAACCAAACGTCACAGTGACAGCGAAAAGCGCGCCAAAACTACCGCGACAAAGCGCCGGTGGTCCGAAACAATCAACAAATTCGCATCGCACAAACGGATCGGACGTTTATTGTCCGCTATCGTGAAATTCCACCTCCGTTGTTTATAACAGAGACGCCCAATTTGCTCGGAGACTTTTTATCTTTTTTTTCTATACGGCGAACAAAGGTTCGATATGACAGGTCTCAATGTAGAATGCGGACGGTATCGGCGGCCGGGCACGACGCAAAACGAGGATCGCGCGATCGGCAAAACAAGAAGCAGCCGGCCCAGCGGCCCGTGACAATTGCATCTCTCGAATTGCAGCCGCCATGTTGGATTATTGCGCCTCTATTTCGATTAAGTGTCTCATCGGCTTTGTTTTAGTTTCCGTTTCTGTTCTCCGTTTTTCGCATTGTGTAAGCGCTCGCCGGATATTACTTTCGTCAGTTTACATTCATTGATATTAATTTTATTTGCAAGTTGGACGGCGGCGAGATATTGCCCCGTTGTGCGAGTTAACTGGCTTTTGTGCCTGTTTTTATATCAGTTTCCTAACTTTAGAGTAAAGTTTTTATTCAAAAGCGAAACTCAATTAACAAAGAGTTTGTATTTGGAAATAAACCTTTTTGACAATGATAAAGCTTTGCTAAATAGTAGATTATACAATGTTTAGTGTTATATGCGGGCTGTTCCATTATTTATCAACTAAAAACATCTCAAGTTCTATTTAGTGAGAAACATCTTATTCAAAATATTCCTTTGCCTCAAATAGTCCGGCAACCTTCTTAAAAATGTACGCTAGTGTTGTTCTCTCTTCCGAGAGGCGGTGTATCGGCGCGCCCGTGCGGAACGGCGATACGCGGACCCTGGCCGCCGCCGATACAACGCCCCGCAAAAATCTATTCATATTTCCACAATTTTTAACCCCTACTAAACTGGCACGAACGAAAACTCTTTCAATATAAAACAACTTACGCATAAAAAGCAATTTAAAAAGATTGAGACAAAGGAAATTGCCCATCAAAATGTTAATCCCCGTACCCCTTCGCAGCCAATCGAAGTGGAAACAAGTAATGCGACGATACCGACCTGTCTAAAGTTCAATTGGAATCAATCACAAATTCAGTTTCAGCGAAAAGCTATTTGCGCGAAACCTCGCGATCACCGCATGTCAATCACTTGAAACTTCGACAGTTTTATAAAGTATTCGGGATTCTTCGCGCGCGGAGGAAGCAATCGGGATCTCGGTTTGACGTTTGTTACAAAAAAGCGCGGGAGCGGCAGCCGCGGTATGGATTCGAAAATTAAAACCGCGCGTTAGTCGGATGACGGCTGTCATCGCGCGCGCGGTGTTGCCAGTCGAGTCGATTTCAGGCTTGTTCTAAATATGTCACTTCTTTGTTATCGAGCGACGTGCGCGCGGAAATGAAAGTCCATCCAGTAGACGAGTCCATTATCGACGCATCGCATATTATATTGCGCGCTGCGTTCACGGCAAATTAACAAGCCAATTTCATTTCAACGCGAGGAAAAACGCAACGCAACGCGCTAGCGATAAATAAACTCGTTAGACAATCGTCAGATGTTTATCTTGTTGAACATACCTCTTGATAGATGATATCTTGATCACAAGAACTAAAATGCACACTCAGGTACCTTTATTCATTAGCTAAGTACCTTGCAAGAAATTTTCAGGAACTTTTTCTAAAAATAGCAAAAGGATAGGTTCCATTTTCAAAATTCCTTGATATGCATAAAAAAATTAAATGTAGAGTTTAAAAACACAACAAATTAATATTCGCTAACTCCTTCCTTACATAACATTTTAAAAGTGACTAACAAATCTAACAAAAAAACATATCAACCGAATTGGGAACCTCCTCCTTTTGTTGAAGTCGGTTAAAAATGTAATGTGCCCAATGCTACACCATACATGCACATCTGGAAAAAATGCCAAAACCCATTCCTTAAAACGCGCGAATAACGAATCGCGATAATTCAAAATGCGAAGAAAACTTACATGAGTGACGTATCTCACGCTGGCAGGCGGGTATCCTGCACTCACCTGCGTCGCTCACTCGTCACCGTAAGCCGCGTTGCGCGAAAAAGTTTTCGACTGGTGCGCGAGATAGACCCCGCACTCGAGTTAATGTCGTCAACTGTCGGAATGGGTACAGCACGCCCGCTTAATTTTCACATTTAGAACGTTCGGAGTGAAAATGTTTGGACAAAAAAATATGTTTTGAAAGATACTTTATGACATGACAGATTATTATGTATGATCAAATTAGGTATTTTTCCCCAAATATTTTTTTATAGTAAAGACAAGCAACGGATTACTAATGTTTGGCCAAAAAACGTTTCCCAAATTATCACATTGCAAACAACGTTTCGCAAATTTTCATTTGGCAAATTCTCATTTGGCAAAACAACTTATAGCAAACTTTTAATTTGCAAATGCCGTTTTTGGCATATTATTGTTTAGCAAATTATTGTTTGGCAAAGTATGTTTTGGCAAATGTTTCATTTGGCAAAAATATTTCACGATACACTATTTACAAAATAATTTGATTGGTGCATAGAATGGAGTACAAATTAACAAGTGGTTATTATTTTATTTAGTGGGTAGTTAATATTAAATTTGTTCTATATTAATTTTTCATATTTCATTCTTTTTATCGAAATTTCCAAATGATTCATTAACAATAGAGGTGATTCTAGCGTTTGGCGGCCGCTGCCGCGCGGCACGCTTCGCTCGCCTTCGCGCGTTAAGGGTCACTGTTCTAACCTAACCTAACCTACTATTTTCTGCAATACCTACTTTCTGCAACCATACTATTTTCTGCAATCTCTTTGTTTTACATAACATTCTTGTGAAAACCATGATCATCTGCCTCTGCCTTATGGTTTGATTTGTGGGTAAGTATGTGAAGTGTCGATTTGACCAAACAAATTATTTGGGATATAATATTTGGCAAAATAAAACATTTGCTATATAAACATTTGCCAAGTAAAATTTGGCCAAATGATAATTTGTCCAAATGAATTAGTTGCGAAAAATACAATTGCTAAAAGTTCATTTGGGAAATGAAACTTTGGCGATAAGTTGTTTGCGAAGTGAAATTTGGCGAAAAGTAATTTGGCCAAACGGAAGGATACCACAAGCAACACTAACTTATCTCGGAGCACCAACATAAAATATAACTCTCTTTTGTCAACTGCAACTTTCTGTAAGAATAAATTTTCAAATCTGAATTCTAAGATTTTTTAAACTAGTGCCTTCATTATAAATCACTCGCAGCCAAGATAAAAGTCAGAGAGCATACCGCAGAAACCGCTGTACAATTTGTCTTTCTAACTCAGACAACAATTTTTAATATTTTGTTGTACGATGGAAAGAAAATAAAATCTCAAGTTTTTCACCAAAATTTTTCCAGTCGCAAAACAGCGATTTCGAGCAAATACAAACATTCTTGGCCTCGCACGGTGTATCACGTCACCTGTCGATCGGATCGACATTATGTTTGTTCAATCGTCAACGCTCCTTTTGTCCGGCGGCGATAAGCCACGCACCACTAGGCGAGGTCCGTGCGAGAAAAATTGAGAATATTTAGAATCATTTTTAATGTGAATTCTTAGACATATTTTTGTTTTTGACATTATCTAGTCGACAGAAGCTCTTCTTTGGTTTGAGCTTGGTAATTGATGGTAGATTTTTTAATGAAAATACTCGTAGACCGAAACGTTACATGCAAGCTTACTTTATTTCTGATATTACGAATAATTTTAACAGGTATAGAGCAATAAACGTACATTTCTGTGACGGGTCTGGGTGTGACTATGTATAATATTTATGTATTTAAAAAAAAAAGTATACAAGTAGTATATCCGTTAAGCTAGCACCCATAACACAACCATTAAGTTGCTTCCTTTGGGGCTAGCTGGCGCTGTGTGAAATTGTCCAAAGATTTATTTATTATTATTATTTATTTATTTATTATTATCTATTCCTATTTCTAAACGAAAGCAGTGGTTTTCGAAGTTGGCGTAAACAGCGATTTAATAAATATTGGCACATTATAATAATGTATTTTTTATCTAGTGTAGAGCAATCAAATAACAGTGATATTTCTATTTTTTTTTATAAAATAAATAAATTATAAATGTTCTATGTTCAGCAGTGGACGTCCTATGGCTAAGATGATGATGATGATACAATAAATGAATTAAGTTACATAATAATCATTATTTTGATTATTAAACGAATTAAATGTAATAACATTCACCCAATCTATTGTCAAACCTCTATCAAAGTCTACAGCGAGCTTATCAACCGGTAGCCACGTAAACACACATTAAAACCTATCTGAGAAGTTTGTCAACTACCCCGATGTGTATCGGTGTGTAATCCGCCGTGTCGTGATAGCGGCAATCGTAAAATCGGTTGATTACGCCTTATCAGTGAGCGATAAGCGCGAACCATTCAGTGTTTGTTTGGCCAACACAGCGGTGGGCCGCGAGCGAAGCGCGTTCGATTTTGTTTTGAATTTTTTTTTATTTCATGTATTTTTTGAGCAAATGTTGCGCGAAATTTTGAGCTAGTGATTTGACTTTTGTTTTTTTTTTTAGTTACGTCCTTGCGGCAGATATTCGTACATTTAAACTAACTACAGACTTTAAAATTGCTAGTAATTTAACAGACGTGTATTTTAGAAGTTATGTGTCATTAAAAAGGTTTTTTGCGATTCGTTTAAGGACACATCTTTGGACATTTTGATTGGAGTTTAAGTGGAAAATTACATTTCACATGTCAATTAGATATGCCAATAAATACGTGGTCGAAGGCTTCAAAAAGAACGTGACGTCATGTTACGGTAAGTGTTTAGTTAATCGATTGGTTATAAATAAAGTTTGCATATTTCATTTGTTATGAGTGAATTTAATTTATTTTATTATTATTTTGCTGTAATGTTGTTAGTAGATGAAGATTAGGGTATCTGGATCCAACCATTCAGGATCCAGATACCCTAATCTTCATCTTTTCAACAACATTTACTTATTTTATGATCAGACTACAACAGCATATATTTTATGATCAGACTAGATCAGAAAATTAAAATCTCTTTAATGTATACTTGAATCATGAGTTTGACGAGCTTGCATTCATTATGAGACTTGATCACTTGCTAAAGAATTCATCTACGATAAGTAGGAGAGCTTCTACTATGGCACGCAACTCTAGCGAAGCGAGAGCTAGTGAAATTTCATTTTTATGTGTTCAGGTATTCTGACACGATTAAAGTAAAAAAAAAATAATAAGTTTCATATGTATAACATATTATTTCCAAGATAGAAAGTAGCCTATAACATGTTATTCCATTCCATCTCTATATCAAGTTCATATACGTTCAGCCGTTCTAACGTAATTGAGTCAGCTAAATATAATATGTTGTTAAAGTAGCCTATGCGTTGTTTTAGACTATATTTTATGAAATTTCATCCATATAACTATCCGTTTAACTGTAAATGTGTAAAAAAACATAAAATCATATCTAAACCTTTAGACTTTTATTACGAATATGAAACTGATTTATAAGATATAATATCTGGGTATTTGTTAATAGTATTCAATTCAGCTTAAATAAGAGGTTTATGTTTAGTTAAGTTCTTAATAAAATTGAATACATTTACACTTTTTTTTATTAAATAATTTAGGTTTTGCTAAAATGAAACAGTTTATTGATTAAACACATAACACATTTATTTATCATTTAAAATATTTTTAAAACAGTAATTAGCTCTCATTATTTACACAATAATTAAAGTAACACTAAACTAATAATAAGTACAGTACAATCATATTGCTACATTTTTTTCAACACACCATTTCTTTATACATATTACATTTTTTAATGCACATATTTTTTCATGGTTAACACAGTTAAATAATTTGGGATTATCTAAACAATAAAGATTGTAAAGAGTATTTAAACTAGGAGCACCTAGACAAGTTACGTCCATTACACTATTTTGATTACATAAATTATGCACCCATTTAATCTTTTCATCTCCTTTCACAAGAATATGTTTACCTTTTAAATAAGGTACGATAATTCTTTGAAACTCTCTGTAGTCAATATGTCCTTCGTTCCACCGATAGCCTCTGTTCTTTTCGATCCAGCAAACTTGTCTTTTCTCTTCAATAGTTAATGAACAGAATGGGTATGGAGGTTTGATTAAAAATAGATGGGTATGCTCTTGAGTAGCTATAGCAAATTCTTTTATTATAAATTCATTTCTATTATTTTTAAATCCTTGCAGATCGACAACTATATTGCTATTCATGATATTTTCTTAACGATGTTACTCAAAGGTTTGTATTCGAATATACAATCGTTTAAAATCAAACAATAAGCAGATGTCTGATCTGGTATTTCTTGGTCTGTTTCGATTTCAACTCTCACATCGATTGAACCTTTTAAAGTTTCGTGTTGTCTCGAACAGTCGATAACAATTAAAGGAGCTATGTCTCTGAATTCTTTCAAACTTAACAACGGCTCTGACCGACGTCCGTAATACGACTGTTGAAATCTTGCATACTGATCGTATAATAAAGAAAACCTATCTTCTGAAAAACTAACATTTAGTCCTTCATACGGATAATATGATGAATTTAAAAACACTCTTACATCACGCACATGACAATGATCAAACTCTGCCATTGACAATGCAACATTATGTTTACGGTTGGTTTGTAAGGCAATGACAACAAATCGTGGTTTCTCTATTTGCGAAGAAGTTTTTATAGACCAAGTATGCTTACGTGTTTTAGGTAGTAATGGATATTCATACAGATCCCAATTACGGAACGCTAATGGAATAGCTCGATCTTTCTCCAAGTGTTTCAATAGGTTAATCCTTTCACGATCCGAAACTTTTATGTGTGGAACTCGCCATATAATTTTATTGATTATAATGTCATCCACAACTTCGCCTGCATTTAACTTCACCGCATTAAGATTAGTATTACTTCTTAGTAACACTAACTCATGTTTACAGTTAATAATAATTTTTTCATAGTCTTCGGCAAATCCTAGTATCCTATTTAACGGTATAGATGCAGAAAATGATCCACCGTTGGCATTGTTTGTTCCTATGGTTGACCAGCCCCAAACTCGACTACATTTAGATTCATTGTCATTTAACGATAGGTACGATTTCATTGTTGTAGTAATGCCTGCATTCTTAATTTTGTCTATTTCTACTCCATTTAGTTCATATCTAATATCTTGGAAGAGAAAAAGAGCTGGATTATTTATGAAATGTACATTTGATACTTTTTCTTTGGTGGTGCTGTTATACACAATTACTTTTCCTTCGATATAAAGATTACTAAGTGAAGGTAACACGTACAAGTCTTGTTGGTTGATAGGTATTCGTATTTCATCATTCTTGTTAAAACTTGTCACATATGGCTTGTACGAATGATACTCAAAACTTTCAATGCTGTTATCGTACGATGTTTGTTGAGATATATTTAAAATATTCATTTTATCAACCCAATTAACTTTAGAAATTCTTTATTAGTCTTAGTTAGCTTCTTTTTTAGCTGAAGCGGTCTGTCTTTGTGAAATGATCTTTTAGAACTGACTGAAGTACTCAATGTAGAAGAGCTTTTATTGAAATTGATCATTTTTTTCTGAAATGTAAATACAGCTGTACTTCTTCACCCCTTAAGTTAATCTCTTTGTTTTCAGCGTCCAAGAGCCTTATATTAATAGCGACTATAGAACTTTGGTTGACAGGAAAATAAATTAAATTTTTAGGTATTTCAATTATTCGATAACCAGGTGGTACATTAGGTACGAATTCATAAATTATATGGCTAGCTTTCCCGTTTACAAATGAACCACTAACTACATCGCATTCGATCCGCACAATAGTCGTTGATAGAATGCTTACAGGATACTGTGATTCAGTACTTATATTTGCATTTATAGTTTCCATTCCAAATCCTAAAATTTTACCAATTGATTTACTTTTATTGAAATGAATGTCTTTAGAACAATAGATATTTGTTTTCAATGTATTATTATTGCAAGTTAGTTGTAATACAGTGTTCTTGATGTTATTTTTTAAATAATCACAAATATCTTGAAGCTCGTAAGATCCTTCTGGAATTTCAATGATTTCATTTTCACCATAGTAAAACTTGTTGTTTCTTTTATCTATGTTGGGGATAGAATTGAAGGTTGAGAAATATAAAAGACCGCATTCATAGTCCCCCCGAAGTTCCAAAGTCGGTGAATAATTGGTTGTTAATGAGGCTCCTGTCCCCGTTATAGACACAGTGAAAGACATTATTATACTGACAATTTTATTAATAATTTTCATTATTTAAATGCTTTTTCCAATAATTCCTTAAAAATTTCAGACACAAATGACCACAGTTTATCGTACCAAAGGCTTGATGTCGCACATAATTGTATTTTATAGGTAAGTTACGCAAATATTGAACTAATTCCAACGGTGGTTTTAAATTACCAAAACTGTCGTAATATTCAACATAATCATTTTGCTTTACAAAGGCTACCCAATGTGTACCAGGATTTTTGTTACTATCCAAATTCATGATTGCACATTCTGTCTTCTTGGGTTTTGCAGGTAATGTATCTCTCATGAATACACCACGAAAGAATGGAATATTACTTCCATGTTCGATTATATCCACATCAGTGAGCGCACGTTTAGGTAGCCGCATAATTAGTTTTTTGAAGGATTCAGATATAGCCCTGCTCCATTTTTATGTGGTTTTATATACAACCCTTTACCAAGAGCCATCGCTTCCATCATTCTGTTATGTCTTTCTGATTCCTTCAGACTCTTTTGGGCAGCTTTAGAATCATTAACAGCTTTTGCTATACCAGCTGCTCCTCCAGCAAGAGAACCTAAAGCTGATAGCCCCGCAAATATAGGAATAAGTGGTAAAAACCCTCCACTTTTTGGAAGAGGAATACATCGAGGTAAACGTATTCCTTTTTTATTAACAAAAAGTTTCTTTGCAGCTGCATATGCATATCTTATAGCAGAATGGTTATCTTTACATTTACTTCTTTTTAATTCTGATTTTATTTTCTGTATCCCTTTCCTAAATGATGTTATGCCTCGACCTGCTTTGATTTTTGCTTTCATAGCATTTTTAACTATCCATGAAGCAATTTTTTCTCCTTTTCCAGTATCTTTTGATTTAAGCCTTCTTTTAGCCATATTTAACAGTTCTAAGTCTGCCTTATGTCGAGCACTAGAATCTTTATTCAAGTAAGCAATATCGTGATGCATACAAGCCTCATCCAATTGGTTAATCCCTCGATCACCTTTAAGTATTCGTTTCTCAAGTTTAGTTCCAGGACCACAATATTGATATCCAGGTAAATGTAACTCAAACGGTAAATGATCTATCAAGGTATCAATTATACCACTACCTTCCGTCATTGATAATCATAAAGTGAGTTAAAGAGTGAAAATTATGTTATTTATATAACTACACCACAATTTCACTTTTATCCACCCAACTGTTTTCCTTGTCACTTAAACCCAGCCATTTTACAAAAAGTTTGTTTCCTTTCTTCCTTATAACTTTCTCAATAAGATAAAGGTCAGTCAATTTAGTTTTTTGTAATTCATATCCATAAAAAGAACCAAGAATAATTTGATTATGCTTGTCTTCTATTTGATATGTTTGAGGATCTGTTTGATTAACTTTTACAATACGAAAAATTTCTGTAGACCAATTAGGTGTATAACCTTTATAAAAATCTCCTTTGAATTTACTTATTCGAACAAAGTTACCAACTTGAAAATTTGATCGTTGACGTGTTTGTTGCCTTTGACTTTTAATAATATTAGATCTAACAACAATCTCGTTGGAATGGTTGACATCTATTGGTTTAAATTTTGTAACGCGATGTATAGTGCTGTTGTATTGCTGTACAACGGTGTCTAAATTATTTTTAAACCATTGATATCGACCGCATAAACTAAACAGTTTATAGAGATGAGATTTTATCGTTCTTATTACTCGCTCCACAATGGCTGCCTTTTTAATCGAGTATGTGGAATAATGATTAATGTTATAACTTTTAGTTAACTGTTTGAAAGAATCGTTATAAAACTCAGTACCCAAATCGGTTTGCAAATTTTTAGGTTTTCGCCTCGATTCGATTAATATACTATGCATTGCATTAGTAACATTTTGTTTGGATTTAGACTTCAATGGTCTAACCCATACATATTTTGACAAAGCATCAATTACAACTAGAACATATTTATATCCTTTATTAAATGCTGAGTATTTTTGAAAATCCATGAGGTCAGCTTGCCATAAATCATCTATTCCTTTGATAATTGTATGTCGACGGATGAAGTTTCTTCTCACTGCTTTGTGAAGCTCGTTTACCAGATCTTGTTTACTCATTCTTGCTAGATTTAGCAGCAATCATCACATCAATTTCTTGTTTTGTGTAATAAAATGTAGTCAAATTATTAGTAGTTGATTTTTCTAAACTATTAAGATATTTTTTTATATTACTTTGAATGATTTTCAATTCATTTTTAAGTTCTTGAACACATTTATCCACATACTGTTTATTTACAGCTTCATTATCCTTTTCTGGAGTTAATAGTCCTTTTAATCTCGATGATTTTAAATCAAAATCACCTGAATCTGACTTTACTAATGTGTCAGTAAGAATATTAGTAAATTCAGATAGTCTTAAACGCTTATGAATATGGTGACCGAATTTATCTATATTCATTGCCGTCTGCTCGGCTTCTGCAGTGTAATGGTACTGCCAAAACCTCCTGTTGGAAGCTTTTTATATTTTATATCTTTTATGATACCAGCTTCATACAATTCCTCTATTATTGCATAAATTTCATTATACACTCCAGTGTTACCAGCTGCCCATGATCCGAGTAGTAATTTTAACCTTTCCACTAATTCATTTGGATCATCCCAATAAACTAAATCAGTATCCTTCTTAACTTCTTTCAAAATATCAATTCCTTCACCTTTACTTCGACTTTCTACACTGCTTGTATTTTTCGAGAACTTAAACAAAGGTTTGATCACATTCATATATTTAAATCCTTTGTTACTATTTATAGGTTTAGATGGATCGTAATTACGTTTGTGGGCATTGGTATCCATAAGTATTAACTTATAATTGTGTAAGTCCTCTTCTGTTATGATATCTAAATTTGGCAACTTTTTAAACAATAACTCTTTTAAGCCAAGAGTTTTTTTTAAACTATGATTCCCGATTTTTAGGATGTCATCATCATCATAGACGCGAGTTGTACCAAGCATAAGTTTCCCATGTTCATTTCGAACACCATAAGGTACATCTTTTAGTACTTCAGATGATATAGACCATGATAAAGAATCATTTGGAATACTTGGTGATGACTGAAGTGATTTAAACGAAAAATCATTCGCATCGTAATCATCCTTAGGAAGCGAGGTAGTGAGGGTTTTGTTGGATGTTGTATAAACATCGTTATCAGAGTTTTCTTCATTATTAACAAGATCCTCAAACTCATCACTTGAAGTAATCGATGACTCACTTTCGCTGCACTTAATTTTTTTTATAAGACGATTTTGTTCTGGGTCTTCATTTAATTTCTTCTCTTCAGTTTTTCTAGTTAGCATATTAAGCGGATCAACGATAGGTTTAAATATTGTTTTCAAAGCCAGATCTTTTGTATTTCTTGCATCTTTTATCATTTCTACCTTTCTTTTTACAGCTGTAGCAGATTTTACAATTTGTTTCTTGAGATCTCGTTCCATTGTAAAGGATTCTACTCTGTTCAACTAATCAAATTAAACTGATGGCTTTGTGACATAGCAGCTATTTAAAAGGTTTAGTCTACTAGTATGAATGTATCGAACTTCATTCTGTAACAGCCTTTATTTCGTTCACAATCTTTATTTATAACAACATAATTGAAAGGTTTACTCCATACGGTTGAGCACATTTCACGGAACTGAGACCATGTCATATCAGACCCTACATGTTCATCATAAATGTGTCTCAGATTTATTTCGTCTTGCTTAAACAATATGATCAGGTTTGCATTATCTCTTACTAGTTGCTTAGGTATCTTAGTATAAGTTTGATTAATATAAAAACAGTCAATGTTCTTATGTCGACCCATAGCGAAATAATCACGTATGTTGTTCTGATTTTCACAAGCTACGTCGTCAAATATTATAATTGAGTTAGGTGAAGCTTCGTGTGGACTCAAAATTTCACTATTATTATTATACGTGTAATAAGATGTGCCTGATACCTTCTGCAATACTTTTTCTAAAAATAAGTATTTAGGTTGATATAAAGACTTTGAATATACATAAAGGTTACGGAAACGTGGTCCATTCTGGTGTAACAATAAACTGATAACTAAGTTAGTTTTTCCACAATTCGATGGACCACAGACAATACTACGTATAGTGTTTGGTAGTAAGTTTCCATGACGTTTAACCTCGTTTTTTGATGTAGGATCGATACATTCTAATTTAAGTGATTCTTTTTGTTTAAGAAATTTCATAACAGGTTTGATATATGACTGTATTGTTTGATAGATTTTAATGAACTGACATCGATCACAATGGTGTAGTGGTTTTTACTATGAGCAGAAAACAAAAGGTTACGGTTAAAAAAACACCAGGTATTTCATTTAATCATTTATTCATTACATTATAATCAAAATATAATAATTCTTAAAATTAAATAACCAATTACAATATCATTTAGTTACAATATCTATTAATATAGGAAATTTATTTATGAAACAGGTTATTATTCCATTAACAATCTTAATTTATTCATACAATTCCTTTCTCACATCGTTACTAATCCATAAGTATTGAATCACAATGACCCCACGGTATGGTATGAATCTGATCTTGTAATACTTGAACTTTGTCATCATTTCCCTCTAAAACTTGTTTATCTACTTGTTGAGAATATAAAACATGCTTGATTGATTTTATCATATTCATTTTACTTCTGAGTACTTCATTTTTTAATAAAACATTATTATAATCTTTCAATTCAAGATTTTTAGTTACTGACTTAGACACGCCTTTCGCTTTTTTTATTTGAGTTTTAACGCTATTTATAAAATATAACTTTGCACGTAAACCAGTAAATTCTGTAATCAAGTCGTCACCCATTTCATGTTTCCATAATCCGGGTATTTTTGGGTTAACTTGTGGTATGTGAAAAGGGTTATCGATTTCAAAATTGCTAGTATCATACATTTGAATATCATTATGCATCTCATGATAAAAATCGTCTGTGTATATTAAATATAATAAGCTATCAGTATCAGTATAGCATAGGTTAGCATTTTTACCGTATTTATTTTTTATATAATTATAGTGAAACTGATATAAATGCTGCTTTGCATATTCTAAAACTGTAAACCCGATATAAATTGGTCTGTCTAAAACAACCTTTTCATGATTTAACTCTATAGCAACAAAATTTTCTGAAAATATTGATATACTCTTTAAGTTTGGTTTAATTATCAAATTTTCAGCACCAAGCTGTTTATTAGTTTTATTATCATGATCCCTCCATTTTGAAATTAATTTAACATTCGTTTGTTTGCGTTTATTTTCAATCGTTTTTCCGAATATTGAATTATTTAATAATTTGAAAAAATCTTTTTCAAAAGCTGTTTTCGAATGTTGCCGAAGACTGGTATTGAGATCAATGTATTTTTTTAAAAAGCAATCCTGTCTAAAACTTAGAATACGATGAACTTTTTCTAAAATCAAACCATTCTTTAAACATTCTTTAAGATGAATATAATGAATAACATATTTCTTTTTGTTATAAAGGTTTGCAATCAATTTTTTTGATTTACCATACGGGGGTATAATTTTTTCAACAGCAAATGGTAAATCTTTATGTGTATTATGTAAATAATCTGGATACATTAAGTCTACTTCAAGAATATAACCGTAATCAGCATCATCTGGGATATTCATTATTTCAATTTTTTTAATTTCACTCTTTGATAATAATCTGAACTGTGAAATGGGGAGTTTTTTCATCATCGCATAACCATATAAATTATTACAGTCGAGGTATATCAAATAACTGCTTGGTTCTGAATCATTATAATGTGGTAAGTATTTATTATTCGCTTTAGCGTGACGTAATGAGCACTGCGCTAGTCCACCACGGATACCTTTTTCTAACAATTCATAAATTTCTAATTCGCTTATCAGCTCAAGTTCAACGCCTGTGTATAATAACATCGCATCCCAACTTAGGCTCGGTGAGGTTACATAATATGCTGGATCTAATTTGTAATAATGCAAACTCGTTTTTCTAAATTTTTCGAATACATCGCAAAGTAAAAGCACATCGCATTTTAAATATAAATCTGTATATTCAGCAAGGGATTTGATATCGAAAATTTCCCACACTCTTCGAGCATGTAAATATTCATTATCAGTTATAGGTTCCTCTCGCAATGTATTATAGAAATCACATTTTGAAGGTAGTTGAGTTTCTCGAAATTTCAACCAAGAGTTCATGTAATCGTAAGGATAAATACCCTTTTTTCTTAACAAATTAAACTTTTTTTTTATCAGGAAACTCTTTAGATAAATGTAAAAAATCATTATCTGATAAATTTTTACTCAATATGTCTAGGCTAGAACTAAGAAATTGATATGAATCAATGAATTTTATCTGAATAGGATTTTTATAGTCTTCAGTTTTAATCACTTTCGTGAAAGATAAATATTTTTCTTTTGTTTTCGGTATTACATTGATGTGACCTTCATATTTTGCTAACTCTTCAATAAATAAATGTGAATCATATCCAGATAAATTATGAAACACTACAGGAATGAATGAACAAACTCTATGCATCAAATTACAATGAGAATGCGCCGCTCCTCTGTACTCAGAAGTAATATGATCATGATCTCGGACTTTATCATTCACTAATAATTGTTTACATATGTGACATAGAATGGCGTTTTTATAATTTGATTCCTGTTCTAATGTTAAAGGGGTCATTAACTTTTTATCACTTAAAATTTTATGTATACGTTTAGCATCTGTTAATAAACACTTAACAAACATTTCAACACAGTCTGCTCCTGTATAAGACACATATTTATTTAATTTATCATTATGTGAACAACAAATATAATATGCGAAGCATGATGGCTGGTGAATATTTAGTTTCTGAGTGTTTAAAGTGTCACTTTCATCACATTTAATTAATAAGCACTCAAAGTCGGCATAAATAATAAAGTTGATTTTCTGCTGTCTCTCAAAATTTTTAAATGTTAACAAAGTGTTCTTTTCAGGTAAAATTGACAAAATGTGTGAACAATTATGAGTATTATATTTTTTTTCACTGCAAAAAAATTGTAAACACATATCACATAAATGAACTTTACCTTTGTAACGAGTGAATTGAGGTCGTACTAAACGTGTCAAGTTCTTTATTAAACAATAGTGAGCTGTCGTTTTGTTTTCTATGTACAGTAAATTGAAATGATTCTTCTTTCTATATTTTGAAACATAAAGAGGTCCAGTTATAGTACTCTTTCGTAAGCCGTATATGTTAAAGCTTATGTTAGGATTGTTTTTTTCGAAATGTTTAATATCTTCATGTGAAGGAGGAAATGATATTCCATCAATATTTAAAACATCGGAAAAGTGTGGATATGAACTAGTTTTGCAAACATTATTCATAGCAGGGTACAGTCCAGCCATTATACTCCATAGAAAACAGTAATCATCATTATTTTTTATATTTATACAACTCTTTGAATTTTTTATGGCTATGGGTAGGTCTATATATGTTCCACCTCTCATAGGAGAATATTTATTTATATTAATTTCGATATGACTAAACGAAACAAAGGTCCACCCAGATTGACAATGTTGAAATTCGGTTAACTTTTCATTAAATGTATTCATCATATTCGTTATTAACTTTTTCAAATCAGTATTCTTATATACAATCATATATTTTGTATTAAACGACTTTAATTGTGTTTCATCAGATTTTGGCAACATAAAATAGGCAAACAATTCAAAATTTAGTTTAATGCAGTCATGTTTATTTAAAGATAAATTGATCAAATCTATTAATTGTTCTTGGTTGTCATATATCACCGCCTCTAAGCCGAGGTACTCGACTTGCTGATCGACATTTAATCTGTATGTAACAATTCTGTTTCTGAATGCAGTTGCAACAATATTAATATTTTCAATCTGTGTATTCAATAAAGAATTAGCTTTATGTATATTCGTTTTCATATGATATGGATATTGTCTTTTCAGTACTAGAACTTTGCATTTGTCACAGTATTTAGAATTTTGAGCTCTTGCTGTTTCGTAAGGGTGTGCAACAGTAACTGTGAAAAGAAAAAAATAAATAATAATACTAATATTTATTGAAGACACTTATTCTGTAAATTAAAATAACAGTGAACAAAGATTACAATATCTGTTACATAACTTATTCGGTTACATTATAGTAGGTAAATAGCATAGTTATTTAGGTGAGTATATAATAATAGTGTAAGTAGGTAATATTATAACGTATTAAATAACACTTTCGTATGACCCAAGCAATGAGACTGGACAATTCCTAAAGTCCTTTTTTATTAGATTTACGAACTCCTTTAAAGTATGCCATGAATCTTTATGTTCATCAAGTTTCATTTTAATAGTTGTGATGGCGTATCGCCATCTATTAATTGGCGCTATTTTCTGTACCTCCTCCGTGTTATATATCTTTAATTCCACATAATACTTTCCCTCCTTTGTCTCACTTATTTGTTTAGAGAACCCTCTTGATTCTCTTCTTGTAAAAGAAGAAAGTAGAGGTGGTATATTACCGCTTTTGCTGGATGTAGACGGTTTCACCCGATGTTCCTCATCGCTGTCTTCACCGAATAGATCGTTCGCTGTAAGTCGAGGTGGTGGAGTGTACGGTGTGATGGATGTCTTCGTTTTTTTCACCTTCGGCTCTTCTCTCGGTTTGCTTGAGCTTCTGCGCTTATTAGACTTCTTTTCCACAGGTTTTGACTCAACTTCAGAGTCGTCACTGGAGAGGAATAGATCCTTCGCCAACAATTTCGACCTGTAAACAATAAAAAAAACAGTTTAATACGAATATAAGAGAATATTCATTGAATACAGAAAATGAACAAAAACAATAAATAGATAGTATGAGCGGAATAGAGGACATGAATGGAATTCAGAAAATTAATTAAAACAATAAAAAAGAATACAGAACATGAATCGAATAAAGAAATTTAATTAAGACATAGTCTTAGAATAGAGAAAACGATTAAAGATAATAAACAGAATAGATAGCATGAATTGAATATACAAAATGAATGAAGACATGAATAGATCAGAATAGAAAACATGAATAGATCAGAACGTATGTTCTGTCTAGGAATCGAACCTAAGAGTCGTGTAGTAGCCTTAAAAAGTATATTCTATTCAGTAAGTAAAATAACAATCTAGTTACAGAGTAGATAATAATAGTTGGTACTTACATTTTTATTATTGAGAAAACCTTTAGGTTCTTCTGAGGCTGGCTGGCACTAGGGATCTTCAAATGACTGGCTTCCCGTAGGATAACAATCGATCTGTGTGATTTTCGCTCAACACTAGAGCTATTTAAATAAAAGATTTGTGACGTGGATCCCTTCCTTATTAGTTAAGTTCGTATGTTAAAAAGTAGCAATCTGCAGTTTTCTAAATATGTAAAGTGTTGATAAGTGAAAAAATATCTAAACAATGCTTATACCCTATGTTTACTTGGTTACATTATTAATTTATTAACCTTCTCCTTTATGTAAGTATATTGGTAAACTAGCTATCGTCACACGGTTTCGATCGCGATTATAATAGGGTAACAACGCGTGTTAGTCCAGATCATAGTCTATCTATGTATATAAAAAACATACAAATCCATCCAACGATTGCTGCATGATTGTGCCTAACAACTTGACATAAACATACAAACTTTCGTATTTATAATATCACTATAGATAATATTTTATGCATAAGTAACTCTGTCTGTTAATTATGCTAAACCACTAAACCGATTTTGATGAAATTTGGTACAGAGATAGATGGAATAGAGCTTATATTGTTATTATAAAACTGTTAAGTTTTATCAGAATCCGTTCAGTTATTTTTATAAAAGAGTAACAAAACTTTTATACATACAAAGTTTCGTATTTACGTATGTTTGTAGGATACGGAACTATGTTCAACATGTAAACTAAAAATTAGTTTTTAATATACCAGGCAAAGTCGTAGTCATTAGTTAGTATCATGATCAAACATTAATGGACTAGCAACTGAACAGACGTCAGCGTACGTATTTGGACAGCACCAAATACAGAAAAGCTCTACATAGCACTAAACTACTAACGTAATATTCTTTATAGAAAAGTGTAAAGTTAGGTCTATTATTAAAAACTGCTTATAACGTAATATAGACCAATTACCTCGGGTGTTTAAACTATTTCGTAAGCACTCTTTTTAATATAAAGGAAGGGTTCTGAGATGTGGAATTAATTAGTATTTTTTAGTACCTAAAGCATAACGAACGAATAATTGCTAGCAATAATGGCGGTAAGTTATAAAATATTTATTTACAAATGTTTTTTTTTTTACACTTGTAAAAAAATGTCTAATCATATTACTTATTTGTTTCAGCACGAAAATTGGTCTTATTCACCATCATATACACCGCTCTCACCACCAGCATCTGGAAGGATGAGTCCTACGAGTGTGCAAAGAATAATAAACAATATGGAAAATGAAAATCAACGATATGGTGATATCATCATTAACCAACAGAAGAAATTGTATTCGAGCATTCGAACGGTATCGCATGGAGCAAAAGTGATTCGAATAGAAATTTACGATGCGGAACAGTTTGAAAACTCTACCAAATCTGTGTGTCAGTGTAATGCAGAAATTTGTGCTCAACACGTTGTGGAAAACGTGTTTAATGATAACATTTATACTCGAGTTAAAGATATTATCAAAAGTATAGGAACTATTTTTATGTCTCAACCTTTTTAATTTTTTTCTAGTATATAACATGTTTTTTTATGAATGTATGTAATTTAATAAATAATAAGAATGAATGTAATGTAATTTAATAAACAGTTAATTAGAAAAGGTGATTTTATTTTATGATAATGCAATGCAGTAGATAATTCGTATAGAATACCATTGAATAGGAATAAAACTTCAACCCATCGTTCAAACTTTACATTCTTAGAGTCGATGCGAAATGTAGATCAAATAACGAAATGACGATAGTGAAATTGAATGCAAGCTTGTCAAACTCTCGATTCGAGTATACATTATAGAGATTTTTATTGTATGATCTAGATGATATAAGTAATAGTCTAGATAATCTAGTATCTAGGTCTGATCATAAAATATACGATGTTGAAAAGATGAAGATTAGGGTATCTGGATCCTGAATGGTTGGATCCAGATGCCCTAATCTTCATCTACTGTTGTTGTTTAAAAAAATTCAAATTGATTACTAGTGTGAGCGTCAATCTATCCTAATTGTATACAAAATTAATTTGTATTTAATTTTGAATTTGAAAATTCCGCACTGTCCTCGGATCCATCAGATTACACTGCATATGAATAGTGTTTTATTGATAAAAAAAAATATAATACCTACACACTGATCCCCGAAATAAAGCTCACTGCAGATATATTTAAATCTGCGATATGCATTAGCAACTATTAATTACTTAACTTCGCTAACTCTTTTATAACAAACAGCTAGGGACTGGAATTCACTGCCTGCTGCTGTCTTTCCCGGCCTTTTCAAGGCGAGAGGTCACAGGACAGAAATGCAGCATCCTAGACTGCATCTTATTTAACATCAGAGGGCCTAGTGTGATTTTACATCAAACGCGCTCACTGGTGAGCGCGTCAAAAAATTACATTAAATGTATGACAGATTACACAGCGCCCCTAACGGGAAACGTTCAAAAACTAAAATTTTCATACATTTTTAAACGCGCTCACTGTGAGCGCGTTTGATGTAAACGTACACTCAGCCCACAGGTATGATTGCAGTCAAATACCTGCTTTGTGTACATAAAAAACCTTCGTCGTATTCTACGTTAATTTATTTCTAAATTACACGTTCTTTCTTTAAAACTGATTCGCTTATTCAATCTAAAATATATGTAATTACACAAAAACCAATCTAAATCCATGTTAGTAAACCTTCAAATAACCTAACGCTTATCGTTTAGTTGTTGGTTAGATATTTATTGTTATGCGGGCCGTTATCATAGCCACTGTGTGTACAGTTAATTTGGAAGTATAATTGTTGTTGTAGATAACTAAAAGTATGCGATAACATTCCACGACTACAACTTTTTCTATTTTAAAGTCTTTAAAAATCTTGATGAACAATTATTCCCTTTTTTTCCTCTCCTATATTTTCAACATTTATAATGCTGAGTGCAGACCATCACTATCTAATTTGTGTCATCAAAACACTCACATAATCTGCTACATGGCCTCAGTAATGGTATAAGGCATTATTCTAGGAGAAAATGGCGGTTGTTAAATACTATTTAGTCCAACAGACACAGCCCAACAAAGCTCATACAACTTGATCAAAACCTACAGTAAAATCTGGAAACACTTAAAAGTTATTTCTACTAAATTTGGAAGACAAACCAGACCTCTGAATATAGAGTCCAGCCCCCTTGTTACAAAAAGTTAGACTCTGGTTGAACTCTGGTTTAAATTTACATTTAAACTTTTACGTAATTAAGCCAAAAATATCCATTAATAGACCAAAGTAACGTCATCCAAAACAAAAATTACGCCTCAATCGTCAATCCCCAACAATTTTAGTCCAAGAATTCAGCACACATAACCACTGTGCGGTTGCATAATAGCAAAACCCATGCAAAACATACCAGCTCGCCCGCAGCGTGCATTTTTACCATTTTCGCGTGCGATAACGCGGCTCCGTTATCAGGAGCGTTATCAACGCCACGGTTAGTTCACTTTCAATCAATAGTTGCTTGCATGAAACCATGGGTTTTTAGTGCCGTGTCTTTTTTATGAGACTTAAAGCAAAATTTAATGCGTTTTTACAGTGAGTAAGTCTTTATAGGTTCTCTACATTCATGAAACAAGCAATATTTTCGTTTCATTTTTCGGTAATTTGCACTTCTGAGTCGGATTATAATTTGAACAAAGTCGTACTTATTATCTTATGTATTTTATTTATGAATATTTATTTTGGGTTAGTAGTAATTTCGCACGAATGTGAGAAACGTCTGCTTTCAATAATATTTTTTTTTTAGTAGGAGTTTCGCCCGGATGTATCAAAAGTATTAAAAACGGGTGCGAATCGACCCCTTTGAGAACTAGTAATCACATACTACTAGTTCAAAAAAGAGTCGATTCGCACGCGATTTTAATACATCCGGGCGAAACGCCTACTAAAAAAAATTACCTGTTATTGAAAGTATACGTTTCGCACATTCGTGCGAAGGAAAATCGTGCGAAACTACTACTAACCCTTTATTTTTTGTGAAACTGTATTAAGTTGCTGTATACCTTTCTTACCTACCTTAAATAAGTAAATAGAAAAGTTTCATTTTACTCACATAAGTAGGTACCTATTTCAGGAGAATAGCGAATAGGAGAATAATATAAAAATAAATAAAAACGTTTAGAAAAATTAACTTCTCTTATCTTAAAAAACTAGATAAAAATCATATCGTTTGTCTGTAGCCAGGACGGCTTGCAATGGGATATTGACACGGCAATTAAAAATAAACTCGGATAATTCATTGACGTAATTACTCGATACCGATTCAAAAAACGATAACGTTATCGTTATTAATTGCAATAACATCTTGTAATCAGATAACGGGGGATATCTACTAGATCGGAGTTAGCCAATTATCGGGCTATGAAATACAATAGAATGTTAATACAGTAATTCCATCATCAGTCTTCAGCACTGTTTCAGAACCAGCATTGAAGTATGTGGCTATTGTAAAAACGAAGATCATCATCATCATTTCAGCCACAAAATCAAAATCAAAAATATTTATTCAGTTTAGACCACAAGTGGCACTTATGAACGTCAAAATATTATTATAGAAAATAATAAAAAAGAAAAGGTAGCCCTTATGGGGCACTTTACATGTCTCCTTATCTTTTGGTCCCTACCAGGGCTTTGAGACAAACATATGGCAAGTGCTGAGAAGAAACGCCGGAACAAACTCAGGACGTCCACTGCTAAACATAGGCCTCCCCCAATGATTTCCACATCGCCCGGTTGGTAGCGGCCTGCATCCAGCGCCTTCGTGCTACCTTTAAGAGGTTGTCAGTCCACCTAGTGGGTGGACGTCCCATGAAAAAAAAAAAGAAGCTCAAAGATGAAATTGACCTAATTCGTCGAGTAATCGAGTTTCAATAATAGGACCAAGCTTTTAAATCCTTTTTCAATCAATCAACAATCGAATTTACACTACATAATACGAGTTTAATAATAATAATAGTTTTTCCCAAACTAACGCATTATCATAATCATGGCGCCAGCAACTGACGCCCGTATTCACAAATATTACTATGAGGTCTCACAGTGCGCGTGGACGCACAGAGTGACATACAAACCAATCACAGAGCTCTATTCAACGCTGTGCGTTCGATTTGCTGCTTCACTTAAGCATGCATCGTTTGTGAATACGGGCGTGGGCCTACTTACTTTACACAATTTATTAAAAATACAGTAGTGTTAATGATTAAATACAACGATATTAACATGTTTCTAATCTAACTAATTCCTAGCCGTCCATGGAAAACTCTTTATCAAGACAAATCGATTTATTTATCAATTTAAAATCTTATCACTTCATAATCACTTAAAGCAGGAAAATTTTATTTATTTTGAAGTTACCAAAAAATAAGTCTCCGATTCGATTATATACTTTTGTGTATATTGTTATCTTTACATAGTAGTTACATATTGAGTATAGTATAATCTCTACATATTTATCTATTAAATAGGTAGGTAAACCTACCTAAACCTCTTTTAGTATGATTCTTTTTCAGAACAACTCTACAATTCCATGTTTTTACCCATTTCAATGATTGATAACTGCATCGATAAATAAAAATAAACTGCCTTTTTATAAAAAGAAAGGGCCTCTACTTTCGGTGGTACATCGTGCGTGAGTGTGTGATTCTCTATAATTTGACGCTGGCATACGAAGGTTAGAATTACACATGTATGTAGGTACACTAATGTAAAGGTTAAAATTACAAGTAAGTATACAAAATGTAAAATCAACTCGAAAAATTCCAAACAGGTGTCAAATTTTCCGGCCCGCCTCCAAAATGACGGAATAAAATCCTAAATTGGGCATAAAAACCGTCAATAACAGATTAAAAAGTTTTAAAAACCGTAATATCGAGTTGGACGGCGCTCACTCGACACCTCCGTATCGCGATACGATCGGAGACGATAGTAAAACCTATCGGGTGTTCGATTACATCTATGGGGGATAAATTTACGGATAAAACTGCATAAATTACACACCGATGGCAGTCTGTGTGGCTTGTTTACGCTTTAACGTTATTTTTTAGGTAATTTTTAAATTTAAAATCTTAGGTTACTATATTATGTTATTAATAACGACTTTGCGCCGAAAATAACCATGAACCATTTCATATGTAAGGCTGGGTTGCACCATCTTAGTTTAACTTTGACAAACGTCAAAAATCTGTCAAACTCCTTACAAAAAACACCGGTTATCGTTAAAGTTAGGTGGTGCAACTCAGCCTAAGTAAACAAAAACACAAAATATTACACAATTTGATAGACCACACACATGTTATCACTAGCGTGAATACACGTTTTTCTCAGACTAAATATAAACAACTATCAAGTACATAATAAGGTGAGTAAGTAAAAAGTTTAAATCGTCGAAGTTTGTTTGACATATCAAATTCCATATCAGGCAACTTGAAATCATTTATGAAAGTCCCAGTAACACTATACAAGTAAAGTAAGTGAATTACCTAAGCGTTTTGTTAGATACTTTGCCTTGCTTTAGATATTTACAAATTAAGAATGTTATCTAATTTCCAAATTTCAATACGCGCCGCTATTGCGTTTTTCATCAAGAATTCGAATAAAAGTATCCGATATCGACCAGTGTCCATTTTCGATAAATACCTAACAGTATATCGAATCAAAACATTTCGTTACTCCATCGTATCTCCGTAATAATGCAATAAAATAACCGATATTCAATCTAAATCACTCGAGAATTCAATCGGTATTTTTACTTTCTAACTCTAAAGTGTCTAACATTTTGTATACCACCGTCATTGGCCACCCAAATATTTTAATCGGTAAAAGAATCGATTTTCGAATGGGAAAATCGGGGAGTATTTCACTGCTCTATCGATGCATCTACTCGCGTTCACATTATTAAAGCGACCGCGCTGATTTATCGAAATCGATAAGTGGAAGTAAATTATTTTATTAGTTTTCGATTAGAATTTGTAGGTTTGTTAACGTTTAAGAAATTTGTACGTGTTCTAGTTTGGGATTGGATTTATTTGTTCAGATGACTGTGGGTGAAAATAAAGCGATGCTCGGTTCTTGTTCAAAAATTAACTGGTATGGCAGCCTTGTACTTGTACTTAAACGGAAACGGGTATCCGATGTCTATCACCCACGATGTTAGACATTGCCCAATCGGCGGGGACGACGAATTAACAAGCGGTTATTGTGATAGTTTCGGTTAAAGTAAATTGGTGCAACTCAGCCTTTTTCAATGAAGCTTATTATACAATGATTTCATCAGAAGTGTTCTGGACTACGGCACGTTTCTTCTCGAGCCAGGCAATAAATCTGCTTTTAAAAAATCAGATCTGATACAGTCAAAAGCTCTCAGAATTGTAACAGGAGCCATGAAAAGCAGTCCAGTAAATGCGCTTCCAGTCGAATTTAGACGGCAGTTTCTGTGTGATAAATTTCTCTTTCGTACATTCTATTTCTCAAATCATCAACTTTTTCCAAAACTTCACTGCCTATCAGAAAAAGTTCATGTTTAACAATACACATACGGGCGCACGACCCCACTCGCGTGGAGTAGGAAGTCCGCGAGAGGGGACGCGTGCGCAGCTCGGAGTGACACAACGATGCACTTCCCTCTCCAACTGATCGGGTATCACGTGGCCACGTGTGACTAGCTCTTGTCTATTAGATAATCCGTTTTTAGTAAGAGCATCAAAAGTTTATTATTTACTAACGACCCGCCCCGGCTTCGCACGGGTGCTGTAAACCTTCCTCTTCTTGAATCACTCTATCTATAAAAAAACCGCATCAAACTGCGTTGCGTAGTTTTAAAGATCTAAGCATACCTACATAGGGACAAGCAGACAGGAAAAGTGACTTTGTTTTATGTAGTGATTTACTTGTAACTTTATGGGTTTTATAGTGAAGGACACTCAAAACTACTTATATTTTTACTTTCAAGCGTCAAGACAATCCTTGATTTAAGAGACGAGGACAAAACCTATGCTAGAGTTTGTATTTTCTATTCATAAAAGAGAGAACAAAAATCACATTTTTGGCTTTCTAATACTTTTAATATCAGTCATCTTTCCTTCCTTTTATTAGACACTGACTTGTGCCCGTTTATAAAACATAAACCTATTTTTTTTTTCATTTCTAACGGATCTATTTTTCTTTTCAGGTAAGTCACCCCGATATTTATGACGTCATTACGTAAGTACCTCATTACCGCAATCCTATCAAACGAGACGTACAGCGGAAGCGTGCACATGTGTGTTGCCATTATTGAATTTTCTTTCGCCGTGATTCATGTGTTGCCAGCGTAAATTTTCTGTGGAAAATTTTCAACGCATTACCGTAATGTCCCTTCGGTATTTTGAGTTATTGTTAGCTAAATACTTGCTATCAATTCTAAGTAACATATTTGGGGGTTATAAATCAAAAGCATAAGTTATTTGTTTGAGTATCGCTACGGGCCCGTGGGATGTTATTTGTTTTCTTTTTACTGTGTTTATTTTATTTGATTTCTCATTCATCGATCACTTAGTCAGTATAAAGAATAATACGAGTAGTTTAACAACAAAATATTATATGTACTACAGACAGACTTGATATATTGCTCTACTATAAGTAACAACAACTCATTTAGTCCATTGCGAGCTGACAAGAGAAGCTGATATGCCCCGAAAGCTGTAGTCGACAAACTAGGATCCATATTATTACAGAGGACTGATTAAACTTTGTAATTATTGACTCACTTCAAACAGGAGGAGATTCTCAATTCTCTGAGTACTTAACTAATTAGCTATGTCAACTTTTTTGTTCGGAACAGTTCATCTACAGAACTTTTCCTCACAACCCATCACCCATACGTTAGTCACAAAACAAAACACCTCCCAAGCAACAAGTCGCCATTATCGCGGCCCGAATCTCTAACTCGGGCCCGTATCATGTCTCCTGCGACTTTATTAAACTTTTTTGCATCACAGTTTTTCGCGTTGGATAAATTGCTCGACGATAAGTCAGACTAAACGAGGTTAATACATTAAACGGAGTTAGCGGAGTTCGCCCGCGGCGAGTGACGGAGTAATGAGCTAAAGAAATGCGAGTTGCCCAACTTGTCCCGCTAGATTTTTACGGTTGACAAAAGTTTAAGTGACTTGGGCTTGGGGATATATCATCTTTGTTTTTATAATGTTACTTGTACAGTCGACAGCATATCAGAATAGGTAACTATATTTTGTTTCGAAATAAGATCTATTAGGTGCAACTATCAAAAGCGTTAAGGTTTTTCTATGTGCTGTGTACAGTTTTCCGACATTGTAGTTTCGTATACAGTGATTTCAGTGATTGAGATTCTAAGTCTAATTTTACCTAGTGTCTCGATTTCAAAAGAACCTCTTTCCTATTGATTTAAAATGGTTAAATATTGAACATTTTAAAGGAATTTCATTTTATAATTTAAAGCTCCTCTAA